>NC_057809.1:273840451-274140451 GCF_018294505.1 Triticum aestivum | reverse complement strand
GTGCTGATGGTACCTTCACTATCAGTGCCACCATTGATGAAAAATAGGAAAGCGTGCTTGTTGCCTTCCTGCGGGCGAATATCGGTGTGTTTTCTTGGCAACCATTTGATATCCCCGGTGTTCCCGGGAGGTAATCGAGCACCATCTTGCCATCTGTCCACATGCCCGACCCGTCAAGCAGAAGGTCCAAAAGCAAGCCTTGGAGCGGTAGCAATTCATTGCAGAAGAGATCAAGAAACTTGATGCAGCTAGTCTGGTCAGAGGAGTACTACATCCAACATGGTTGGCAAATTTGGTGGTCTTACGCAAGGCTAACGGAAAATGGAGGTTGTGCATGGATTTCACAGATCTTAACAAGGCCTGCCTGAAAGATCCACTTCCCTTGTCGCACATCGACCAAATTGTGGATTCCACTTCAGGATGTGAGTTTCTCTCTTTTTTGGATGCATACTCTGGATATCATTAGATTTTTATGTCTAAGGAAGACGAAGAGAGGACTTCATTCATCACCCCATGTGGCACATAGTGCTTCGTGCGCATGCCTTTCGGGTTGAAGGGTGCTGGCTCCACTTTTGCAAGAGCAGTCCAAATTGGTTTTGAATCACAGTTGCATAGGAACATTGAAGCATATATGGATGATATTGTGGTCAAGACCAAGGAAAGATCAACCCTCATCCAGGATTTGGAAGAGACAGTTGCTAATCTACGCGAGATCAACTTCAAGCTAAACCCGGAGTAGTGCATGTTTGGCATTCCCCCCGGCAAGCTACTGGGTTTCTTTGTGTCCCATCGCGTGATAGAGGCCAACCTCAACAAGATCAAGTCTATCGAGCAGATTCAGGCACCCAAGACAGTTAAGGATGTGAGGCATTTGACATGATGCATTGCCGTGCTTAGTAGATTCATCTCTAAGTCTGTCGAGCACGCCTTGCCGTTCTTCAAGATCTTGAAGAAGGAAAGACCAATGAAGTGGACCCCGGAAGCAGAAACAACCTTGCAAGATTTGGAGACCTACTTGTCCTCTATGCCTAGTTTGGTTGCTCCCAAACCACAAGAGCTGTTGCTGCTATACTTGGCGATAACTAATCAAGTGGCTAGCGCAGCCCTAGTGGCGCAGCGGGAAGTAGAAGAGACAGGGAGTGAGAACAACCCGACATGTACAGATGTGGATCAGGACAAAGAAGAGCACGGCAGCGGAGGCTACGCCAAGGATGCGGCAAGGAAGAAAGTGGTGCGGCGCCCAGTATACTTCGTCTTCTCCTTATTGCAGGGGGCTAGATCTAGGAACCCTGTTGTGCAAAAATTTATTTTTGGCCTTGTCATGGCCTCAAGGAAACTGCGCCACTACTTCCAAGCCCATGAGATCAAGGTGGTCACCCGCTTTCCTTTGCAAAGGATACTCAGAAACCCTGAGGCTACTGGAAGAATAGTGGAGTGGGCATTGGAGTTATCCAGCTTTGGCCTGAAGTTTGAAAGCACATCAACAGTTCAGAGGTGGGTATTGGCAGAGTTTATTGCAGAATGGACGCCAACCCCTGATGAAGAAGTGCTGGAAACAGTTATCCCGGCAAGGAAGTGCCCCAAGAATGGATTATGTATTTTGATGGTGCCTTCTCCCTACAAGGTGCAGGGGCTGGCGTGCTTCTCGTTGCTCCCATTGGAGAGCACCTGAAGCACGTCGTCCACATGCATTTTCCCTGGGAGGAGGCAACCAACAATACAACAGAGTATGAAGGGCTCCTTGCTGAGCTAAGGATTGCCACTGAATTGGGAATCAAGAAGCTGATCGTTCGAGGAGATTCACAACTTGTGGTGAGACAAGTCAACAAGGATTACTAAAGTCTATTGATGGAGGCATACGTTGTGGAAGTGAGAAGACTAGAGGAGAACTTTGACGGATTGCAAACGAAGCACGTACCCCATGCAGAAAACAACATTGCTATTCATCTGTCAAAGTGTGCTACGTAGAGGCTTCATGTGGAACCAGGAACTTTTGTTCTCCATCTTACTCAGCCCACCGTATCCCTAGCAATAATGGGCCAAAACAGGAGGAAAATGGACTCCGGTAAGCCTCTCCCGATAGAGCCTCTTGGGGCTCCTGGCAGGGACCCTACCAGAAACAACTCCCCTTCGATTGTCGGGCTGCACCCTCCTACCGGGCCACTGGTCCCCGTGTTTGAGGAATATGCCCCCGTGAATGAGGAGGTGCCGCTAGTGCTTGTTACCGAGCCCTATTCTCCCACTTGGGCAAGGCACATTGTCCACTTCCTGCAAACCGGAGAACTTCCCGGAGAGCAAGAGTAGCCTGGAGGGCCAGTATGTATCAGTTTGTCGATGACACACTATAGAGAAGGACACCCAATGGTATGAAATTGAAGTGCATTTTTCAGGAAGAAGGAAAGGAACTGCTAGCAGAAATACATAAAGGCATGTGCGGCTCCCACATTGGATCAAGGGCATTAGTTGGGAAAGCATTCCGGCAAGGATTCTATTGGCCCACAACCCTCCAAGATGTGGTCGAGCTAGTCACTAAATGTGAAGCCTGCCAGTTCCATTCCAAGAACATCCATCTGCCTGCCCAAGCTCTTCAGACAATCCCTTTGTCATGGCCTTTTTCGGTCTGGGGGCTCGATATCCTCGACCCTTTCCCCCGAGCTTCCGAGGGCTTTGAATTCTTGTTTGTTGCCATCGACAAGCTTACAAAGTGGATGAAAGTATAAGCCGTGATAAAGGTGACTTCTCAGTCAGCTATCAAGTTCTTGAAAGGATTGGTGTGCCGCTTCAAGGTCCCTGCCCGGGTCATCACCAACAACAGCACCCAGTTCACAAGCCAAGCCTTCATGCAATATGTGCATGCCCTCAGAAGCACGGTCTCATTTGCCTTTGTTGCACATCCCAAAAGCAGTAGACAAGCTGAGAGGGTTAACATTGAAGTGTTGTGAGGTCTCAAGACAAGAACATTTGATAAGCTTCAGAAGTGCTGCAGGCGATGGATCGATGAGCTGCTAGTGGTTCTTTGGTCCCTCAGAGCGACAGCAAATCGAGCTACCGGGCAGACTCCCTTCTCCCTAGTCTATGGGACAGAAGCAGTTATACCCACGAAACTCATTTACGGGTCACCTTGAGTGCTCGCCTATGATGAAGTAGCATAGGTTCTGCATCAGCGTGACGACGATGTGCTTCTCGAGGAGAACCGTCTCCGGGCTGCTACGTGCGCTGCATGCTACCAGCAGGCCCTGCATCGCTATCACAGCCGCAGGGTTCATGCCCGGTGTTTTGGAGAAGGCGCCCTTGTCCTTAGGCATGTTCAGTCCGCCAAAGGTGCAAATCAGATGACGCCAAAGTGGGAAGACCCTTACCGGGTAATATGAGTCACCAGACCTGGCGCAGTCCGTCTGTAGACTAGAGATGGCATTCAATTGCAAAACTCATGGAATATTGAGCATCTTCGCAAGTTCTGCCCGTAAGGCGCGGATGTCGGGCCCTGCCCGGCAGCCACCCATTTGTACAGGCCTTGCCTCAGTTGCATGTAACCCCTTGTACAAAGCCAGGCACAGGCTGTAGCGCCAACATGCTATTCTATCCCAATCACGTGATGAATTCATGATGGCTGCACAACCGCATTTTGAGTCCATAGCAAGGTGGATATCATTACAACATACCATGTACTGAATAGATGAGAATACAAGATAGAGGCTTACACTCGCCACAAGCTACACCATGAGTACAACAATTCATCAATATATAACAATCATCATACAAAAGAGTAGGATTCGACTACGGATGAAATCGAACAAAAAAAATAAGAACGACATCCACCCTGCTAATCCCAGGCCCCTGACCCAGAACCTATGATAGAACAGAACTCGGATTAGAGGCGAGGGTCCCGATCTTTCAATGAGATGATAACCATCGATTTGGTGGAGTCGACTTTGACGATCTGACTACAAACGTGCAAGACGTTGCCTTAGCAATCGCTAAACCAGTCTCCTGAGGTTACTGACGATGCCGGAAGCAGGGTCAGCCTGACCACGAAGGTCTATTCCTGCAAGCAATCGAAGAACGAGCAAGAATATGATAAAGCAATCTGAATATTGCGAATATATATGAAGTATTGATAATGGTGGGGATCCGTAAGCGGTCCTGGTCTGGTCGTTGGACACAAACGAAGTACAGGAAGTTGCAATGGCTAACTTTTAACTAAACAAATCCTCAGAAAAAAGTTACTAGATGGATCTACTTATATAGGAGCAAGAGGTGGCGGCCAAGGAGGTGGAAGGACGTCCCAAGGCAGCCTAAAACTAACCCTAGGTTGTACAAGGCTCATGGGCCCAAGTGGAGGTGTTGCAACACCTTTGGACTTGTTGTTTGACTCGGATTCTGCTGTAGCGTCAGATTGTTTGGTCAATATCTCAATGCTCCGGACGAATTTGAAGGTGATTCCAATCAGGTTGGAAAGAGCATGAAATCTACTTTCCAACAGAAAAGAATCACCCAATTCGGAGTCCGTATGAAAAAGTTGTTGACGTTTTGAGTCAGGTATGTCTGTGCAGTTCGAATCTGAATCCAGAACGTGAGAGACTTGGGCTCTATCTTCTTGTGACCCAAAAGTGACGTGAGAGGACTTTTTGAACAGAACCTAAACTTCTCTTTTTTCCTTATCTTCATATGTGGATTGTACCAATGTCCCATACACCTGCAATTAGATAAAACACATAAGTGTGTGAAGTACTTTTGTTCTGGATAACATAAATAGATTATTGAATAGTTTGCACTAGAAATCACCTAACAAATATGCATGTATGCAATATTTTTGGTCGTATCCAAGGTAGTCATGTCCTCATCATCCTCCCCTTCTTGAAAACTAAGCCGTCCTCGGTGTTGCTTAATCTGAAATGTGGCTAACAAAAGAGACAAGGTGTACATGTTGTATATGTATATGTCATCCATTTTTACTTCCCTTGATTTTTGCACATATGACACATGTATACATGAGTAACTTTCATAGTTCATAAAATCTAAAGCCAAAAAATTATCACAAGAAGTAGAAGGCATGAAAATATTGCGTTCATAACAGTAACAAGATTAGAGGTCATATCAAAATGATTAAACATTGGTTCTTTTGCATCAACAGTTAATTCGATAGGTGCACCCAAAATTGTTTGTATTTCAGTTATTTGATCACATGATGCATTCATGACAGTAACAAGATTCTCTAAAAAATAGGTGGTGTGCTCAAATCAATAGGTAACTCAACACATGATGCATTCAAGTTAACTAGGCATGCATCATTCTCATGTGAAGTTATATCATCAATACCTTTATTGTTACCTTGTCGCAAAGACGTAGCTTATGTAGGTAAGGACGTTGACAATGTACCATACTCTTGAGATGATGTCGCGCTCACAATCCAAGGTGGGGCTACTCTACTAGGTGCAACGGTGGAGGAACCAACTGGCGGTGGTGAGCATGAACTGGAATAGTAGTTGTTGTAGTCACCCAATGCATCCTCCTATATCTGTCTCTCAAAGGTACAAGCGCGAACATACATACCAGTAATGCAACAAGGAATATACTGAAACCTTGCACGGATATCATGGTTCAAACCACCAAAAAATCTATTCATTGTATCATCCTCAGATTCTTCCATGTCACAATGATGCATATAAGATTTGAACTCTTGGTAGTAAGCATGAACAGTGTTACTGCCTTGTTTTAATTGTTCCCATTTGCGAAGCAATTCCCGACGATAGTAAGGAGGAAAAAATTGTTGTCTCACTACAGCTTTCAAAACTTTCCAAGTTGTGGGTTGGTTATCAATGTTTTTCTTACAATGTACACTCCACCAAACAGAAGCAAAACCAGTAAATGCTCTAGTTGGTGCTCGTACTCTCTCAAGTTCAGGAAAATCATGGTGAGTAAAAACTTGTTCTACTTCAAGCTCCAAAGCTAGATAAATAGCAGGATTAAATCTACCCACAAATGACGGTAAAGAGATAACCTGACCATGTGCATGTGTGTGTTGTCCCAACTCTTGTGATGGTGAAAATGTGTGCGTGGCCCAAGAACTACTATCTCTGGAACCTGTCATGATTAGTAGAAACAAGAAACAAAATTCAAGAATAATGTTCCTATGAACTACTAGGATGTGGTTGTAAAGTGCTCACAGTAAAGCAAATATCAATATCTTACAAGTTCTTACCATGCGGCAGGTGGTGACAGGCAACCGGCGGTGTCAAATAACTTCGAAGATTGTGTAAAGCGATTACCTGGGGAATGTACATATACACGGTGTAGAACTATGTGGAGCTGGGTTGGCTATATATGGTAGCAAAAGATTAGCAATAATCAATTTAGAGATGCAATGTTGAATAAACGCTCAACGATGGCATTGTGCTGGTCCTAGGCTAGACCGGACTAGAGACGCGAGCCTAGAACACTAATGAGGTCACGCCATAGCACGACTAGCATTAATAAAGGATATGAAGTAGCTCTGGACAGCACAATATAGGTGAAGATCACAATAGCAGTAAAGATAATGATGTGAAACAACAACCAAGCAGGATATATCAACAACTTTCTCTCCAACTTTCCTCTAGAAAAGTTTGTGCCAATTTTTTGATAATTTTTTTCAAGAATGGTACTGACCCAAGGTTTCAAACGCAAAAGGAATCACTAAATTCCGAGTTGATATGAGGAGTCAAAAAATTCTAAAACTGACGTGAAAACTAGAATAAGCTGTGTTCGTGAACTTCGGTGGGCAAAAAGACCTATTTAGAAGCCGATTTTGAGGTGCCATGTAGCGACCAGACCTCATACAGTCTGATCTCTGTGCTCTAGTGTCATCCCTAGATCAGTAATGCTGACACCACACAGTACTCAGAGGATTTATAGCAGAGTAGTAATCACACACTTATTACATCGAGTGTCTCAGAAGAGAACTTATTACAATAAATATGGCTTCAGGCCATCTAATAACGATAACAGCGGAAGGCTTGGAAGATAAGTGAGTCCATCAACTCCAACGGCATCACTGAGTATAGAACCACGACCTAAAAACTCCTTAATCATCGTCTGAAAAGTATGCAACATTAACGTTGCAGCCCAAAAATAGGTCAGCACATGGAATATGCAGGCAAGGTAACACACTATATGCATATTTGGCTGGTGGAAAACTCTATGGTTACAGTTTTTGCGTAAAGCCAATTTTTCCCTACCTCAAAGGGATAATTTTATTTAACTATCATGGTAGTTGTTAAACATTGAGAATGGTTGACAACATTCTCAATCCCAATTAAGCATCATCATTAAACATAACCCAGCAAAATTAATTTAGAGTAACATGTTGAGATTCACATGATAATCCAAGTACTAGATACTCAAGATGTCCATAACCGGGGACACGGCTAATCATGATTAGTTTGTTACACTCTGCAGAGGTTTGTGCACTTTTCACCACAAGACTCGATCACCTCCGTTTGGTTTCTCGCACTACAGGGTGTTTGAGAAGACGGATGACCGAGACATAGTCTTTCAGAAGCACTAGCACCTTACGATCGGGTAGACCGTACCACCTACATCCCCTACATCTGCTAGTCTACCACTGTAAGAGTTCGCACAACTTAGTCAACTATGCTAGAGCCCATAATAGCTTGTGGCTGCACACGGAAGTTTCTAGTATGAATAGTCTTATGATCCCTTTGAGCCTGATTGGCGGTCCAAAAGAAAACAGGCAAGTCCTGGAATACCCAGGTGCCTCAATCCACCCAGATGTGTGTTTAAGTTGCCACCTTAGATAAACCATTAATTAACAATCTCACATCTGTCAATGGATTTCACTCACCCAATCCACGTCTACTAGCATAGCATGGCATGATAAGCAAACGTAGAAGTAACTCCAAAGGTTTAAAAAATGAACTGGTAATAGGTACTACCTCATCTACTTCCCATCCCACAATTTAATTAGATCCTAATCATGCAATGTGTGTGGATTGATCTAATGCAATAAAACTGGGTAGTAGAGAAGGTATGATCAAAGAGTTACTTGCCTTGCTGATGATCCGGGAAACCTAGCGATTCGAAGTAACAGGCGGCGCACTCCGGATACTCTATCACAAACAAACAAACGAGCATACAATAAGTTCTCATCTAATGCACAAGTAAAACTCAAATAAGAGATCTAACCAGAAGGTTCAACTTAAGAACTCCGGTTGGCAAAAGAATCAAATCGAACGAAGCAACGAAAGACAAACAGCAAAAGAAAACAACTTCGTTCTAGCAATCTGTATCTAGGGCAAATTTTACAGTAGCAAAATCTTGTTTAGGTTGGTTAAACGGATAGAGGGTTTCGAGACGAATCCCTAGTGCTTGAATCGCATGATTCCGATAAACGAGCGAAAAGTTAAACTAAAACGAAAATCGGATCAGGAATCGCGATCAGAAAAATCGCGGATTTAATTCGAGAAAAGAAAAACGAAGAATAGATTAACGAACGAACGTTCGTTATCTGAAACTAAACGATGAACGCGTTTGTTAAAACGAATGAATCGGTGAACATTCACTAATTAAATAAACTGATCTAGGGTTTCAAAAAAAATCGAGGCGGTTATTTTAAAAAAAAAAACGAATGGCGAACGACGGCGGCTATACCTCCGGTGAGGTACTCTGGCGGGCGGGGCGGGGCTCCGGCAGCGGCGGCGGCTATGCGGGGCGGCAGGGTGGCGCAGCAGCGGCAGCGGCGGCGGCGGCAGCAGCGCAGGCGGCGGGGCGGGGTGAGGTGAGGGCGGCGGGGTGGCTCGGTATTTAAGAGAGGGAGGGGGTGCTGCCTTGGGGGAGGGGGCACGGCGGCGGCCCCGAGCCGGACTCGGGCGGCGGCGCGGCTCTGGTCTCCTGGAGGGAGACGCAGGCGGCGGGGTAGGTCGTCAGCTGGGCCTTGGCCCAGTCGGCGCGCAGCGCGTTTTTTTTAATATATTCCGCTCGGAAGAAAAGAAAAAAAGAAATACTAAACGGACTCCAAAATTTCCGAAATAAATTTTCACGGGCTTCTAAAATCAAGCCTCACAAGGTGAACATTTATTTGGGACCTAAATGCAATTTTGAAAAATGCATTTTTTTTCCTAATTTCAAATAAAACACCGAAAAACTCCGAAATAAAATCTTATTTGAGTTTATTTATAAATCCTCAATATTTCTTTATTTTGGGAAAGTCATTTTATTCCCTCTCTCATATTTCTGTATTAGAAATAATTGATGATAAAATAAATAAAATCAAATGATCCTATTCTCAAAATTTGAGAGAACTCAAATATGAAAATATCGAAATCCCCAACTCTCTCTGTGGGTCATTGAGTTGTGTAAAATTTCTAGGATCAACCAAAATGCAAAAGAAATATGATATGCATTGATGATCTAATGTATAATCTTCCAAATTGAAAATTTGGGATGTTACAAACCTACCCCCTTAAGATGAATCTCGCCCTCGAGATTCGGGTTGGGTAGAAAATAGGTGAGGGTGGTCCTTGAACAAATCTTCCTCTCGCTCCCAGGTGGCTTCATCCTCTGAGTGGTGGCTCCACTGAAGTTTGCAAAACTTGATAACCTTGCTGCGAGTAACTCGGTTGGCAAACTCGAGGATCTTAACTGGCTTCTCCTCGTAGGTCAAATCGTTATCCAACTGAATAGTTTCCAAAGGCACTGTATCTCTCAACGGTATGTCAGCCATCTCTGTGTGACACTTCTTCAGCTGAGAAACGTGGAACACATCATGAACTCCTGACAATCCTTTGGGCAATTCCAACTTGTAGGCTACTTCCCCCATACGTTCCAGTACTCGATATGGTCCTACAAATTGTGGTGCTAACTTCCCTTTAACTCCAAAACGCTTTGTTCCCCGAAGTGGTGATACTCGAAGATAAGATCTATCTCCAACTTCGTAAACTGTGTCCTTGCGTTTAGAATCCGCATAACTCTTCTGTCTGGACTGGGCTACCTTGAGCCTATCGCAAATCAACTTCACCTTCTGTTCAGACTCTTTAATCAAGTCAGGACCAAACAACTGACAGTCTCCAACTTCGTCCCATGACAACGGTGTCCTGCACCTCCTTCCGTACAAGGCTTCGAAAGGGGCCATCTTTAAACTGGTTTGGTAACTGTTGTTGTAAGAGAACTCTGCATATGGCAAATTGTCGTCCCAACTAGATCCATAATCTAGCGCACAAGCTCTCAGCATATCCTCCAAAATTTGATTGACTCTCTCGGTCTGTCCATCTGTCTGTGGATGAAAAGCTGTACTGAATTCTAGCCTGGTTCCCAAAGTTTCGTGCAACTGCTTCCAGAACTTTGAGGTAAACTGGGTTCCTCTATCTGATACGATACTCCTTGGAACTCCATGCAGACATACGATCCTGGTCATGTATATCTTTGCCAACTTAGCACTGGTGTAAGTGGTCTTTACTGGGATGAAATGAGCTACTTTCGTCAATCGATCGACTACAACCCAAATTGAGTCATAGCCTGAACGAGTCCTGGGCAATCCCGTGATAAAATCCATGCCTAGCTTATCCCACTTCCATTCGTGTATCGGCAATGGTTGTAACAATCCTGCTGGCTTCTGATGCTCTGCCTTTACTCACTGGCATACATCACAAACTGCTACATACTCCGCAATATCCTTCTTCATTCCGGTCCACCAGAAAATATCCTTCAAATCCAAATACATCTTGGTGTTTCCTGGGTGAATCGAATATGGTGAGTCGCATGCCTCTTGCAGTATCAACTTCTTAATCTCCGGGTCATTGGGCACGTAAACACGGTCTTCAAACCATAGGGTGTCGTGTTCATCCTCATGAAATCCTTTAGCTTTTCCTTTGCTCAGTTTCTCCTTTATAGCGGCAATCTCTTTGTCAGCTTTCTGAGCTTCTCTGATTCTATCCATCAAAGTTGACTGAATCTCCAATGCTACTACATAGCCTCTCGGAACTATTTCCAAACATAGTTCACGAAGATTTTCTGCTAACTCCTTGGGTATTTCTCCCGTCATTAATGTATTGACATGGCTCTTGTGGCTTAATGCGTCAGCTACTTCATTAGCCTTTCCGGGGTGATAATGCAATTTCATATCATAATCCTTGATAAGCTCCAACCATCTCCTTTTTCTGAGATTCAACTCCTTTTAGGTGAAAATGTACTTCAAACTCTTATGATCTGTGTACACCTCACAATGATTACCAATGAGAAAATGTCTCCATGTTTTCAACGCATGCACTACGGCTGCTAACTCCAAATCATGCGTGGCATAATTCAACTCATGAGGCTTCAGTTGTCTTGAGGCATATGAAACAACTCTCCCTTCCTGCATAAGCACTGCTCCAAGTCCTCGACGTGAAGCGTCGCAGTACACCTCATAATCTTTGGTCTGGTCTAGCAAAATCACCACTGGTGAGGTAACCAAACGTTTCTTCAACTCCTGGAAACTAGCCTCACACTCCTCTATCCATATGAACTTGGTATCCTTCTTCAACAACTCAGTCACAGGCTTCGCAATCTTTGAGAAATTCTCAATAAATCTCCGGTAGTATCATGTGAGTCCAGGAAAACTCCGGATCTCTCCAACTGTTGTTGGGGCTTCCCACATGGTCACGGTTTCAACTTTAGCGGGATCTACTGCTATACCTTCTCCAGATATAACATGTCCAAGGAACCCTACTTCCTTCAACCAAAACTCACATTTGCTGAACTTGGCATATAATTGATGTTCTCTGAGTTTTCCAAGTACCAAACGCAAATGCTCCTTGTGTTCCTCTTCATTCTTTGAATTAAACCAGGATATCATCAATGAACACTATGATGAACTTATCCAAGAACTCCATAAAAACTTTGTTCATCATGTTCATAAAATAGGCAGGTGTGTTAGTCAGACCAAATGACATAACGGTATACTCATACAGCCCATATCTGGTAGTAAAAGCTGTCTTCGGAATATCCTATTCTCAAATCTTCAACTGGTGGTATCCTGATCGCAGATCGATCTTGGAAAATACCTTAGCTCCTTGCAATCGATCAAACAGATCGTTGATCCTTGGTAGTGGGTACTTTTTCTTGGATCGTTACTTCATTCAATCCTCGATAATCAACAACCATCCTTAACAATCCATCCTTCTTCTCCACTAGAAGTACTGGCGATCCCCAAGGTGAAGAACTTGGGCGAATATATCCCTTATCCAGTAACTCCTTAATCTGCTTCTTAATTTCCACCAAATCCTTTGCTGGCATCCTATATGGTCTCTTTGATATTGGCCCTGTGCCTGGCAATAGCTCAATCAAAAACTCAATATCTCTATCCGGTGGCATGCCTGGCAACTCTTCTGGGAATACATCAGGGAAATCCCTTACCACTGGTACTTCCTCCTGCACAACTCCTGTTAGGCAATTTACCTGGGCCCTCTTTGGCACATGCCGGGATACATACTTGATCCTTCTCCCTTCTGGGGTAGTAAGCAAAATTGACTTACTAGCACATTCAATATTTCCTTCATACTTTGATAACCAATCCATGCCTAATATCACATCCAATCCTTGAGATTCCAATACTATTAGGTCTGAGGGAAAAACATAGTTACCAATCCTTAATGGTAACCGATCACACCATAGACTAGCCACATATTCTGCTCCGGGCGAGGTTACTAACATGGGTGACCTAAGGGCTTGGGTTGGTAGGTTATACTTATCCACAAATCCCCTTGAGATGTATGAATGCGATGCACCAGTATCAAAAAGAACTAGTGCAGTAAATGACTTAACCAAAAACTTACCTATTACTACATCGGGCTGAGCTTCAACCTCCTCCACGCTAACGTGGTTCACTTGTCCCCTGTTGAAAGGGTTCGGCTTCGTCCCAGAACTTCCATTGCCATTTTGGCCTTTAGGACATTCATTGGCATAATGTCCGGTCTTCGAACACTTATAGCAAGTGACTTGGCTCAAGTCCTTCTTGGCTGGGGTTGAGGGGTTGGTGCGGTTCTGGCCGTTGCTTCCTCCATTGCCATTACCATTCTTGGTGCCATTGTGATTGTGTGAGCTACCTCCTCCATGGGTATGCTGAAAATGTCCTCCTGGTCTAGGGGTAAAACGTGGCTTCTGCTGAGCTCCTGAATTGTACTTTCCTTGTCCATACTTCCTCTTGCGATTCTCAATTTGCTGCTGCTTCCCTTCAATCATAAGAGCACGATCTACCAACTCCTGGTAGTTGTTGGAGGTGGCTACTATCAATTGCATGCTCAACTCATCATTCAGTCCTTCCAGAAATTTCTCTTGCTTAGCTGCATCCGTAGCGACGTCATCTGGGGCATAACGTGCTAACTTACTAAATTCCTCCACATACTGGCCAACTGTCCGTCCTCCTTGGTGCAAGTTACGAAACTCACGCTTCTTCATGGCCATAGCTCCTGTTGAAACATGGGCAGTACGGAAAGCCTGCTGAAACTGGTCCCATGTGACAGTGTCTACTGGGAAAGTGGCTGTGAAATTCTCCCACCATGATGCTGCGGGTCCTTCTAACTGACGTGCGGCAAACTTCACCTTCTCCGCATCTGTGCATCCTGCTGTGGTCAACTCCCTAGCTGTCTTGCGGAGCCAATCATCTGCTACTATCGGCTCGGTGCTACTGGAAAACACCGGCGGATTCAGCCAAAGAAAACGGGCTAAGTGGTCAACAGGTGGTGGTGGTGGTGGTGGGTTGTTGTTGTTGTTCCCCTGATTCTGATTCTGGACTAGCAACTGCATCAATGTGTTCTGCTGCTGGATCAACTGGGTGAGCTCCGGTGGGAAGGCAAATCCGGGGTCACGTCTTGGAGGCATCTGAGGGTTTAGAAAAGATGAGATATAAGAATAGAGGGGGTCTAAAGAGAAAACACTACCCATATGCACATGAGGCAAAAGCAAACAATTCACTTTATTCAATCAAACAAGGGCATACAATTGATCTAACTATCGCAAAAGTGCTCGGGCTACTATATTTACATGGTGGACTACTACTACTGAGGAGGTGGTCTACTAGAAATATTCTTCGGTCGTTGACTCCATGATATCTGCTCCAGCTTCCTCAACATAGTCATCATCGCTACTGTCTGGTTCCGAGTCGGTGCCGTCGATGATGATGTAGTCTTCTGGGTTAATTTCCTTGGGTTCTTCGTCTTCAGCTACTGGTGTCGGGCCTCCCATAAATATCCCAATCTTCTTGATCAGGTCGTCATTTTTCTCCACCAATACTTCAATTTCTTCTTCATAATCTTCACGTGTAGCCTTGAGTTCTTCCTCCAGTTCCTTGATTCTAGTCTTAGCCTTCTTCAGATCTATCATGTTAGCACACATCTGGTTCTCCTGGCATCGAATGTGCTGGTTTAATTCCTGGATGAAAGCTGCGATTGATCTATCCTTCCTGGTGCTGATCATCTCCCGGTGTTCATCTCGGCGCCCACAAATCTGGTAGATAGTATCCTTGAGATCCTTGCGGTAGACTTCTCCAATGCGTCCCATGGCGATGTGAGCTGCCATGCTCTTTCCTAGACTCCAAGTTGGTGCATCAAAAGAAAACTCTATGGGCTCAGTGACTGGCATGAACGTGCTTCCTGGAAGTTGAACTTGAATCATCCAGCTCTCTTCTTCAGGTAAAGTGGCGTTGTAGGTTCCCGTGAAGCTTGGTACTCGTATGTTCAGGTATCTAGTGACTTCCTTCAAGTGTCATCCAAAGGGTGTATCTTCATCCGGCTGTGTGAACTTGTTCCTTGCATCCGCCATCCTAAAGAGTAGAAAAGATGAGGAGTCAGAAGAGAAGAGAGTGAATAGTGGTCTAGGTCTTTTAGCTTAGTGGCCGTGTCCTATAGTTAGCGTGTGCTCTGATACCATCTCTGTAGCGACCAGACCTCAAACAGTCTGATCTCTGTGCTCCGGTGTCATCCCTGGATCAGTAATGCTGACACCACACAGTACTCGGGGGATTTATAGCAGAGTAGCAATCACACACTTATTACATCGAGTGTCTCAGAAGAGAACTTATTACAATAAATATGGCTTAAGGCCATCTAATAACGATAACAGCGGATGGCTTGGAAGATAAGTGAGTCCATCAACTCCAACAGCATCACTGAGCATAGAACCACGACCTAAAAACTCCTTAATCGTCGTCTGGAAAGTCTGCAACATTAACGTTGCAGCCCGAAAACGGGTCAGCACATGGAATATGCTAGCAAGGTAACACATAGAGAGTAATGGAATGAAACAGCTATACTATATGCATATTTGGCTGGTGGAAAGCTCTATGGTTACAGTTTTTGCGTAAAGCCAAATTTTCCCTACTTCAAAGGAATAATTCTATTTAACTATCATGGTAGTTGTTAAACATTGAGAATGGTTGACAGCATTCTCAATCCCAATTAAGCATCATCATTAAACATAACCCAGCAAAATTAATTTAGAGTAACATGTTGAGATTCACATGATAATCCAAGTACTAGATACTCAAGATGTCCATAACCGGGGACACGGCTAATCATGATTAGTTTGTTACACTCTGTAGAGGTTTGCGCACTTTTCCCCACAAGACTCGATCGCCACCATTTGGTTCCTCGCACTACAGGGTGTTTGAGAAGACGGATGACCGAGACATAGTATTTCAGAAGCACTAGCACCTTACGATCGGGTAGACCGTACCACCTACATCCCCTACATCTGCTAGTCTACCACTGTAAGAGTTCGCACAACTTAGTCAACTATGCTAGAGCCCATAATAGCTTGTGGCTGCACACGGAAGTTTCTAGTATGAATAGTCTTATGATCCCTTTGAGCCTGGGTGGCGGTCCAAAAGAAAACAGGCAAGTCCTGGAATACCCAGGTGCCTCAATCCACCCAGATGTGTGTTTAAGTTGCCACCTTAGATAAACCATTAATTAACAATCTCACATCTGTCAATGGCTTTCACTCACCCAATCCACGTCTACTAGCATAGCATGGCATGATAAGCAAACGTAGAAGTAACTCCCAAAGGTTTAAAAAATAAACTGGTAATAGGTACTACCTCATCTACTTCCCATCCCACAATTTAATTAGATCCTAATCATGCAATGTGTGTGGATTGATCTAATGCAATAAAACTGGGTAGTAGAGAAGGTATGATCAAAGTGTTACTTGCCTTGCTGATGATCCGGGAAACCTAGCGATTCGAAGTAACAGGCGGCGCACTCTGGATACTCTATCGCAAACAAACAAACGAGCATACAATAAGTTCTCATCTAATGCACAGGTAAAACTCAAATAAGAGATCTAACCAGAAGGTTCAACTAAAGAACTCCGGTTGGCAAAAGAATCAAATCGAACGAAGCAACGAAAGACAAACGGCGAAAGAAAACAACTTCGTTCTAGCAATCTGGATCTAGGGCAAATTTTACAGTAGCAAAATCTTGTTTAGGTTGGTTAAACGGATAGAGGGTTTCGAGACGAATCCCTAGGTGCTTGAATCGCCTGATTCCGATAAATGAGCAAAAAGTTAAACTAAAACGAAAATCGGATCAGGAATCGCGATCAGAAAAATCACGGATTTAATCCGAGAAAAGAAAAACGAAGAACAGATTAACGAACGAACGTTCGTTAT
Organism: Triticum aestivum; assembly: GCF_018294505.1. Lineage (NCBI taxonomy): Eukaryota > Viridiplantae > Streptophyta > Magnoliopsida > Poales > Poaceae > Triticum > Triticum aestivum. The sequence continues at coordinate 274,123,809 of NC_057809.1, read as the reverse complement.
CTGAAACTAAACGATGAACGCGTTCGTTAAAACGAACGAGTCAGTGAACGTTCACTAATTAAATAAACCAGAGAAATAAACCGATCTAGGGTTTCGAAAAAAACCAAGGCGGTCATTATTATTTATTTAAAAAAAAAACCCGAACGGCGAACTGCGGCGGCTATACCTCCGGCGAGGTACTCCGGTGGGCGGGGCGGGGCTCCGGCGGCGGCGGCGGCTATGCGGGGCGGCGGGGCGGCGCAGCAGCGGCAGCGGCGGCGGCGGCGTGCGGCGCGCGGCGGCGGCGGCAGCAGCGCAGGCAGCGGGGCGGGGTGAGGTGAGGGCGGCGGGGCGGCTCGGTATTTAAGAGAGGGAGGGGGTGCTGCCTTGGGGGAGGGGGCACGGCGGCGGCCCCGAGCCGGACTCGGGCGGCGGCGCGGCTCCGGTCTCTTGGAGGGAGAAGCAGGCGGCGGGGTGGGCCGTCGGCTGGGCCATGGCCCAGTCGGCGCGCGACGCGTTTTTTTATATATATGTATTCCACTCGGAAGAAAAGAAAAAAAAATACTAAACGGACTCCAAAATTTCCGAAATAAATTTTCACGGGCTTCTAAAATCAAGCCTCACAAGGTGAACATTTATTGGGGACCTAAATGCAATTTTGAAAAACACATTTTTTTCTTCCTAATTTCAAATAAAACACCGAAAAACTCCGAAATAAAATCTTATTTGATTTTATTATTAATTCCTCAATATTTCTTTATTTTGGGAAAGTCATTTTATTCCCTCTCTCATATTTTTGTATTAGAAATAATTGATGATAAAATAAATAAAATCAAATGATCCTATTCTCAAAATTTGACAGAACTCAAATATAAAAATATGGAAATCCCCAACTCTCTCCGTGGGTCATTGAGTTGCGTAGAATTTCTAGGATCAACCAAAATGCAAAAGAAATATGATATGCATTGATGATCTAATGTATAACATTCCAAATTGAAAATTTGGGATGTTACATGCCAAATATTTAACTAGCTTCTGCAACTATTTAGGTGAGGCTCGTCGCTAGCTTTCATTTGAGTACTTGCGGAGCCAAAATGAACTTCATATGAGGAAGTTATGAATGTTTTACTGAACAGTGCACAAAACAGATTCCAATCCGAATTCAACTACGAGATTGAGTCTAGATAGATCCGAATTTCGGTTTTTTTCTTCTCTCTTTTTTTCCTCACACTTTTTTTCTTTTTCTTCCTCTTTTTTTCTGACTTTTTTTACTTTTTTTTCTCTTGTTTTTTTCTCTGTCTTTTTTTCTCCGTCTCCCTCTTCCCAAAACAAACTAGATAAGATGTAGATTGGATCAAGCGAAGATGGGAATGATCTCAACTATGATTATGAAAATGAACGGTGGGTAGCATGTGGAGGAAATTGATGGATGGGTGGTGGAAAACGGAAGGGATAACGATGCATCGGCGGCATGACTAATGTGAACAGAACTCGAAACTCTAAACGAACTAGACACTAAGACCAGCAACTCAACACGACGATGCAACCGATAATTCAACTATGTAAGCAATGAAAAGAAAATTGCAAAGGCTCGGACTGGCTTGGACAAAGGATGAATAGATCTAACTTTTTCTTGGACAATAGGTAGGAAAATAAATCTAATCTCGGAAAAACTGGAAATTCTCACCGAGCAACCTGAAAACTTATACCACTTGATAGAACAGAACTCGAATTAGAGGCGAGGGTCCCGATTTTTCGATGAGATGATAACCATCGATTTGGTGGAGTCGACTTTGACAATCTGACTACAAACATGCAAGACGTTGCGCCTTAGCAATCGCTAAACCAATCTCCTGAGGTTACTGACGATGCCGGAAGCACGGTCAGCCTGACCACGAAGGTCTATTCCTGCAAGCAATCGAAGAATGAGCAAGAATATGATAAAGCAATCTGAACATTGCAGATATATATGAAGTATTGATAATGGTGGGGATCTGTAAGCGGTCTTGGTCTAGTTGTTGGACACAAAGGAAGTACACGAAGTTGCAAAGGCTAAATTTTAACTAAACAAATCCCCAGGAAAAAGCTACTAGATGGATCTACTTATATAGGAGCAATGGGTGGCGGCCAAGGAGGTGGAAGGACGTCCCAAGGAAGCCTAAAACTAACCCTAGGTCGTACAAGCCTCATGGGCCCAAGTGGAGGTGGTGCAACACCTTTGGACTTGTTGTTTGACTCGGATTCTGCTGCAGCGTCAGATTGTTTGGTCAATATCTCAATGCTCCGGACGAATTTGAAGGTGATTCCAATTGTGTTGGAAAGAGCACGAAATCTACTTTCCAACAAAAAAATCACCCAATTCCGAGTCCGTATGAAAAAGTTGTTGACGTTTTGAGTCAGGTATGTCCGTGCAGTCCGAATCTGAATCCAGAACATGAGAGACTTGGACTCTATCTTCTCTTTGTTCCAAAAGTGACGTGAGAGGACTTTTTCAACAGAACCTAAACTTCTCCTTTTCCCTTATCTTCATATGTGGATTGTACCATTGTCCCATACACCTGCAATTACACAAAACACAAAAGTGTGTGAAGTATTTTTGTTTTGGATAACATAAATAGATTATTAAATAGTTTGCACTAGAAAGCACCTGACAAATATGCATGTATGCAATATTTTTGGTCGTATCCAAGGTAGTCATGTCCTCATCAACCTATCCCTTGATCGAAGAAGAAGAAGAAGAAGCAGAGAAATCCAAAAACAATCAAGCATCGCTCTTACGCCAGATCATCGCATTACCTGTACCTGCAACTGTTGTTATAGTAACCTGTGAGCGACGAGGACTCAGCAATCACATTACCATGGGTATCAAGACTAGCTAAGCTTAATGGGTATGGAATTTATAAGTAGTGAGGTTGCAGCAAGCGACTAAGCATTGTATTGTGTCTAACTTACGAGTACAAGAGTAAGATGAGAAACTACGCAAACGGTCGCAAACTAGTAATGATCAAGAAGTGATCCTGAACTACTTATGTTCAAGCATAACCCAACCGTGTTCTCTTCTCGAACTTCGTCAAAAAGAGACGATCACGGTTACACATCGGTTGGTGTTTTTTAATTCAGATCTGGTGTCAAGTTCTCTACAACTAGATATTAAAAACTCCCATCTGCCACGTAATCATAGGCACGACTTTTGAAAGAATAAAACCTGTAGGAGTGTCCCAACTTATCCCACGACAAGATCTCACGATCAACGGAGGAAAATCCTCCTCCCGGAACCGCCCAATCAAGCTTGGAATCCCGGTTCACAAGACATTTCGATAATGGTAAAACAAGTCCAGCAAGACCACCTGGTGTGTCGACACCCCGACAAGAGCCGCGCGTATCTCGTTCTCAGGACAACACCATCTATGCAAAGTGGACGATAGCAAAAATACCATCGAGTTGCCCCGAGGCGGCACCACTGACTGCTAGGTAGGTGGACCAACACTCATGAGGAGCACTGGCCCGGGTTGTTGATTAATTATCCTCGGGGCCCGGGAAGTCCCTATGCATGTTTTAGTTGTTATTAGGAAAATGGTAAAACCAATGTTGGGCCTTGCTGGAAGTGTTTTGTTCAAAGCGAACTATCGAGGGGGCCCATAAACCCCGACCGTGTTAGGAACGCAAAATCAAGGAACATAACACCAGTATGACGGAAACTAGGGCAGCAAGAGTGGAACAAATCAGCTGGCAAAAGGCCGAGCATTCGACCCCTTACCAAGTATATATGTGCATTAATTAAATAAGAGATATTGTGATATCCCATGATATCCATGTCCCAAAACGGAACAACCTGAAACTGCACCTGCATCTAGCAATGCTATAAGAGGGGCTGAGCAAAGTTGTAACATAGCCAAACAATGGTTTGCTTGGATGGTGGAAATGTTAGAGACCTATCATGGCAATTTGGGAGGCTTGATAAACAAGTGGTGGGTAGCAAGACATAGCGATGGCATCGAGACAACTAGCAAAGCAAAGATAGTAGTGGTATCCAGGGTAACGGTCATCTTGCCTGGAATCCCGCTAGGAAGAAGACCAAATCTGTGAAGAACATGAATGGGCGTAGTCGAACGGATCCTCACAAAAGCAACTAAACCAAAACTATGGAGAAGAAGCACAACCGAAAGAAGTAAACAACATGGTAAACACACATCAGATAAACATGGCATGATGCCCAATCAAGTATGATGCATGTCCGGTTTAATGAGGCATGGCATGGAAAAGTGAAACAAACAATACTACAAATTAAGTGGAGCTCAATATGCAGTGAGTTTCATATTGATGAAACACCACATTCAATCATTTAGTTCACTCCCGTTTATGTACCCAACAATAATTAAATGTTTTTAAACATGGCAAGAGAGTGAGCATAACAAAACTACCTATCTAGACAAGTTTAAATGATGCCGGAACAACGAACAACAATTCGAGGAAAACCTCATATGCATATTTTGAATTTGGTACTGTTCTGCCCTAAATCATATTTTAGAGTAGTTAAACATGCAAACTAAAGCCACCATGTTAATCTATACATTTTTCTACCCCATTTACATATAAAGTTTATTTAATTCGGAGCTATGGTTAATTAGTTGTGAAATATATCATTTTAACATGACATTAATGCAAAAGAATGCAAACAGCAAGTTTAAACATTTTTAACATGGAAGAAAGTTGCATATTATGAAACTAAATGAAATTCTAAGCATTTTACATATATAAACTATTTACATATGATGCACGGTTAATTAGTTATTAGATGCATGAACACTAGGGGTTTTTCTGTAAAACCGCACTCTCTAGATAAATAGCTAAAATCGTCCAGAGGAAAAAATGCATCTGGTCGAATCTGAACACGGGCCCAACAAGAACAGGGGGCAGCTCACCCATGGGCTTTAGCCTGTTGGTGGAGGAGGCTAGCTGTCGGGGCGCTGGCTGGATCGAGCGGGCGCGTGGGGGAAGGCACAGTCAATGCAGAAGAAGCAGAGGCCTTAGCGCGGCTGCGATGCAGAGTATGTAAGGGTCGAGCTCGTTCCAAAACAGAGGATGACGGTGGCAGACTTGACGTGATCCCGGCGACGCGGATGAGGTGAGGAGGAGCGGAGGCGGCCTGCACTGGGCCATGGCGACACGCAGGTGAAGGAGGCAGGAGATCGAGCTGGCGAGGTCAGCGCTCATCCTCCTCTTCACGACGTGATGCAGAGGAAGGGCAATGCTGTCAACGGGCGTGATCGATTTGAGCACTGCTCGATGCAGAGGCCAGAAGCAGAGGCATCACCAACGGCGGCTTGGCGGCGGGCAGGGCAACGCAAGGCCATCGCGAGACGACGAGGGGCTGAGGCAGCGGGGTCCGGGTGGCGTGGTCGCTGGCGATGGTGGAGGCACTGGCCCGCTCAGGCCTGGGCTGCGCCTTCCACTCTCTAGAAAGGGGAGCTCCATGGACGGGCGGCAATGGCCGCATTTGAAAGAGAGAGAGGAGGGACATGTGTGAGGAGAGAGAGATAGAGAAAGAAAGGGAAGGATTAGCTTCATGGATCTCACCGGAGGGCACACGATAGGAGAGGTGGAGGCCCGACAAAGTGGCTGTGGAGGTCGAGGCAGGGGCGAGGTCGAGCTTGAAGCAGAGGAGGTCGCAGGCGGGTGATGCAGTAGAGAGGCTTGACGTGGGGTCATGGGGCTCCGGCGAGGTGGCGAGGTTCAGCAATGACGGGGATGACCGGCTGAGTTGTTGCTCCGGTTGGCGTGGCTGCGAGGCGAGGGAGCTCGTGCTCTTGGATGACGGGAGGCTCGGGGCATGAGCAGGGGAGGTTGGGCTTAGAGTTGAAGCGCTCGATCCACACGGGATCGAGATGCTCGGGCGGCTGCATGGAAAACCAGGGATCTGGTCGGAGGCTGCGGTTGGTGGGGATGGATCCTGAGGGGAAGAAAGAGAGCGATGGAAGTGTGGATGGAACTGGGTAGACTAGGGTTAGGGTAGGTTGGTTTATATTGCAAGTGGATCTAAATCTAGACTAATGGAATCCCTTTGATCTAAATCGGACGGACGAAGAAAATATAGTCTAGGGAGTCCAAATGAAAAACTGAAGATACTTTAGGGATGTTTGGGGATGATCCGGACCCAACGGTGATCACTGAGTGGGTAGGGTTCGAGAGAAGTTTTGGATGCGCACGCGAGGTGGTCCAAGAGAAAGCCATGGAGATAAGGGGGGGTTTGATGGGCTCAGAGAAGAGAGAGAAGAGAGCAGTCCAATTGACCTAGAGGAGGTCAACCAAGACAAGGAAGAAGCGGCAACTATGAGTGGATGCAAGTTTTGAAAACAATGATGGAACGGAGTGCCGATGCAATGCAGATGATGACATGATGAATGCGACAAATAATTAATTAACATAGCTGACACACAAAACATGAAAGGCATCTAGAGCGTCGATCTCGAGTCGTCACAACACTCCCCCACTTACAAGAGATCTTGTCCCGAGATCTAAGGATGACACCGGAGAGAATCGGAAGAGGAAGAGGTAAAACAAAGTTGCTTCTTTGACAAACGAGTGAAACCAAAGAACCTTAAAGTTTGCAAGGGCATGAAAAGAACAGAAGGGACAAGAAAGAATTTGAGAACCACTCAGGTTTAAACGAGGTAGACAACGAATGGGAAGGATAGAATTTGGGTAACACTCTGATTGAAAAGAGAGGCAAGACTTGATAAGATGAAAGGAACTTAAATGAGAACACAACACTCTCGTTAAATGGATAAGCAAAGAAAAGAAAAGAACATGATCTTGGCAAAATGACATGATGGGATGGAGAGAAAAACATCACAATGCCTTCAGAACGAACGAATAGAAGTTAGATCGTCGTAATAAGAGAACGGAAAAGGAAATGAAAACTTCTACCATAATTTATTTGGAAAGCATCCTTCAAAGAAGGTTAGAACAGAGTTGTTGGAAAACCAACAACGCAAAGAATAAGCTTGTAGTGGGCTTATGGAAACATCTGAACATTATGAGGTGACAAATGGTCACTAATGGAAACCATTGATTTTATTGAGAGCACCAAAGAGATGAAAACATTCTTTCATCGTGAGAATAGGAGGAAACTTGGATTATCAATAGACACCACAATTAGCAACATTCCTTAGGGAAGGCTTTAAGTGAAATCTATACCAAGATGACACCAACAAAGAAATTGTTGGGTTGCAAAGATCTCATGAACGAATTGAAAATGATGGTTTAAAATATGTCACTCTTGAAAACTTGTGAATCATGAAACACGAAGGGAAAATTATCAAGAATGACATAACACCACCTCAAAAGATGAGATAGAAGGAAGTGCACTTCAGATGCAAGATGAAGAATGCGTGAACTCCTCAAAACAAAACATGTGTTTAGCACCATGTTTATTGTAGAGTATAGCTTGGCGGATCATAACTTCGAGAGAAATCTTGAAGAACAATTGTAGAATGAAAGGAATCCTTGACGAACCACCATGTTGAGCCCTCATGAGAACTCCAGTAATAAAAGAATGATCAAACGAAAGGAAAGTTGAAAAGAATTCCGGTAGAAGCCTTGTAACGATTTGAAATTGATATCACGAACGAAATCCGGTAGAAAGAATTAAATCATCTCGAAGAAACAAGAATAAGAATTATGTCATGCCTATCCTTCATCAATTTAAATTTATGACAAGCAACGGATTTGCCATACTACTTATTCTCGTTGAAAGGGGTTAAGGGGAGATATAGCGCAGACTTGGGAAAATCTTCAACTAACCACCGGTATGATTTGGGAAGGACGAATGAATTGATATGATAACCAAGGAAGAGAACTCTTCAACCAACCACCATAAGCATCTGAAACGAATGAAGAAAAGAGAACAAAACACCGGGAAGAATTAGAGAACGAACGAAGAAACTTGAGGGAATTTAGATACAAGAGCACGAAGAGACCACAAGCTGACTAGAGAATATTGAGCAAAGCACCGAAACAATATGGAGATGAATGAAGAGGCATGAATTGAGAAGAATTGCGGGAATGAAGTTGAAAGATGAGAATGAGTAAATCTTCTGAAATGATAGCCTTTGGATGATCAAGAAATGAAACAACTCCTAAAATGCTCCGGATGGGTATGAAAAGAATCCTTGATGATCGGAGTAATTATGAGGATGGCATGAAGCTAGAACCATGAATCTTCGGAAGAACAGGTAAGGATTTAAGACGAACTCTTCTTCGGTCTTCAAAATCCTAGAATGACGACGAGAAGCACCACCATGACTTGTTGAGGCACTCCGGAATAATAAGTAAAGAAAGGTTGAGCGAAGGATGAAAATAATTTGAAAGCGGTCCTCAAGAAGGCATCTAACTGATGAAAATTCATTCTTACATCACACCTTGAAAGGAGTTGAGAATAACTCCAGAAAAATTAGAAGAGTCAGGTAAGATGCTGGGAAAAGTCTTGTTGGTTAGGGCCCACTCAAACAAACACCGTTGAAACAAATTTAAGGAAAGATTGCACCCTCGGAATAGCTTGAACAGATTGAGAATGGAAATGTGAACCTTCTAAGATATCTTCAACACTCCAGAGCAAATGAATAGCGAGAAGTAAATGATTAAGAGGTGCACCGGCATGAGAAAGCATTTTAAACAAGGAAAGGAATACGGTCAACACCGAAAGCTTGAATTGAATCCACCGGGAGAAGAAAAAGAACGAAGAATGATGAACTTGAAGCTCTTGCTTGACTTTGAAGCAACTCGAATACCATAACTCAAAACAAAACAAAGGATTGCCTTGGCTTGGGAAATAAGCCGGAAACAAACATATGATAGAGATTTCACCAAAAGTGTTCGTGATGAGGCCCCGCGGGCACGACGTACAGCGGACATCATAAATGACAAACGAGACGTCCCCGAATCAGCATAGCCAAGGATTCTTTAAGATGCCTCGCGACCACTGTAAATCGATCGTGAAAAACGAACCACTAGACATTGAACCCCAATCTCAAATCATACATCTGTCAAAAACAAATCCTGGGTAACTACTTGAATTCCCACCTATTAACTCCTGAAACTTTCTAGTTATGCAATCTGGTGTTGGGGATATAGGGAGGCACAAATATCTCACACAATTAACAAATAATACAATCCAACTGTATCCATTCGTCAACACATAACCAAGAAAACCTCGGAAATCATGTACCTCAGACCTTTGAAAATATCTGATATACTAGCTGTGGCAATACATCTGATCGCGCTCCGAGTACTGGGTGGCACCAAACTACTCTCACCACAAAGAGTATAGAAGTGTTTTCGATGTCGGCGACCTCTGGTATTCCAGAATTGAAACGATAAGCACTGTGATGAAAACACCTTGGAGCTCAACTCCCCGGGACACTGCCATAACCCCTAAATGTCAGGAGGCACCAAGACAGAATTCCTGTCACAATGATATCGAACCGATTCCAAGATACCCGCGTGATCCTAAAAAAATTGAGTGAAAAAGAGGAGAGTAAAGTTAAAACATCTACGTTAAGAGTCCTCACTAGAGCAACGAAGGGGATGAGGAGTAAAAAGAAATCCTACTCTCCGATATATAACTAAACTCAAATTGTTTTTTTAGACTCAACAACGGCAGTGGTACGATCAATCAAGGGGCTCCTAAGGTCGGTAAGGCTCTGATACCAACTTGTAGCGCCCAAGATGCGATTCTATCCTAATCACGTGATGAATTCATGATCGGGGAACAATCGCATTTTGAGCGCATAGCAAGGTGGATATCATTACAACATACCATGAAATGAATAGATGAGAACACAAGATAGAGGCTTACACTCGCCACGAGCTACAACATGAGTACAATAGTTCATCAATACATAGCAATCATCATACAGAAGAGAGGATCCGACTACGGATGAAATCAAACAAAAAAGGAGAACGAGATCCACCCTGCTAATCCCAGGCTCCCAACCCGGAACCTATCCCTTGATCAAAGAAGAAGAAGCAGAGAACTCCAAAAACAATCAAGCATCGCTCTCACGTCAGATCGATCATCGCATTACCTATACCTGCAACTGTTATTGTAGTAATCTATGAGCCACGAGGACTCAGCAATCCGATTACCATGAGTATCAAGACTAGAAAAACTTAATGGGTATGGAATGGATGAGTGGTGAGGTTGCAACAAGCGACTAAGCATTGTATGGTGGCTAACATACGAGTACAAGAGTAAGATGAGAAACTACGCAAACGGTCGCAAACTAGTAATGATCAAGAAGTGATCCTGAACTACTTATGTTCAAACATAACCCAACCGTGTTCTCTTCCCAAACTTCGTCAAAAATAGATGATCATGGTTATACACGCAGTTGGTGTATTTTAATTCAGATCTGGTGTCAAGTTCTCTACAACCGAATATTAAAAACTCCCATCTGCCACATAACCGCAGGCACGACTTTGAAAAATTAAACCCTGCAGGGGTGTCCCAACTTAGCCCACGACAAGCTCTCATGATCAATGGAGGAAAATCCTCCTCCCGAAACAGCCCGATCAAGCTCGGAATCCCGACTCACAAGACATTTTAACAATGGTAAAACAAGTCCAGCAAGACCACTCGGTGTGTCGACACCCATATAAGAGCCGCTCGTATGTCATTCTTAGGACAAGGTACAATAGCCAAAATACCATCGAGTTGCCCCGAGGCGGCACTACCAACTGCTAGGTAGGTGGGCAAACACTCATGAGGAGCACTGGCCCGGGTTGTTGATTAATTATCCTCGGGGCCCGGGAAGTCCCTATGCAAGTTTTAGTTGTTATTGGGAAAATGGTAAAACCAAAGCTGGGCCTTGCTGGAAGTGTTTTATTCAAAGCGAACTATTGAGGGGGCCCATAAACCCCAACCGTGTTAGGAACGCAAAATCAAGGAAGATAACACCGGTATGACAGAAACTAGGGTAGCAAGAGTGGAGCAAATCACCAGGCCAAAGGTCGAGCCTTCCACCCTTTACCAAGTATATATGTGCATTAATTAAATAAGAGATATTGTGATATCCCATGATATCCATGTCCCAACATGGAACAACCTGCAACTAGCAATGCTATAAGAGGGGTTGAGCAAAGCGGTAACATAGCCAAACAATGGTTTGCTGGGATGGTGGAAATGTTAGAGGCCTATCATGACAATTTGGGAGGCTTGATAAAAAAAGTGGTGCGTAGCACGACATAGCGATAGCATCGAGACAACTAGCAAAACAAAGATAGTAGTGGTATCCAGGGTAACGAGCATCTTGCCTGGAATCCTGCTAGGAAGAAGACCAAATCTGTGAAGAAGACGAACGGGCGTAGTCGAACGGATCCTCACAATCGCAACAAAACTGGAACTATGGAGAAGAAGCACAACCGGAAAGAAGCAAACAACATGGTAAACACGCATCACATAAACATGGCATGATGCATAATCAAGTATGATGCATGTCAGGTTTAACGAGGCATGGCATGACAAAGTGAAACAAACAATACTATAAATGAAGTGGAGCTCAATATGCAATGAGTTGCATATTGATGAAACACCACATTCAATCATTTAGTTCACTCCCATTTATGTACCCAACAAACATGGCAAGAGGGTGAGCATAATAAAACTACCTATCTAGGCAAGTTTGAATGAGGCCGGAACAACGAACAACAATTCCGGGGAAACCTCATATGCATATTTTGAATTTGGTACTGTTCTTCCCTAAATCATATTTTAGAATTGTTAAACATGCAAACTAAAGACACCATGTTAATCTACGCATTTTTCTACCCCATTTACATATAAAGTTTATGTAATTCGGAGCTACAGTTAATTAGTTATCAAATAAACCATTTTAACATGACTTTAATGCAAAAGAATGCAAACAGTAAGTTTAAACATTTTTACATGGATGAAAGTTGCATATATGAAACTAGATGAAATTCTAAGCATTTTACATATATTAATTATTTACATATGATGCACGGTTAATTAGTTATTAGATGCATGAACACTAGGGTTTTTTCTGTAAAACTGCACTCTCTGGATAAGTAGCTAAAATCGTCCAGAGGGGAAAAAATGCGTCAGGCCGAATAGGAATAGGGGTAGCTCACCCATGGGATTCAGACCGTTGGTGGAGGAGGCTGGCTGTTAGGGTGCTGGCAGGATTGAGCGGGCACATGGGGGAAGACACAGTCAACACAGAAGAAGCAGAGGCCTTGGCGCAGCTGCGATGCAGAGGACGCATGGGCTGAGTTCGTTCCCGAACAGAGGATGACGGAGGCGGCCTGCACTGGGCCTTGGCGACGCGCGGGTGAAGGAGGGAGGAGATCAAGTCGGCGAGGTTAGCGCTCATCCTCCTCCTCGCGACGAGATGCAGAGGCAGGGCGATGCGGTCAACGGGCGCGACTGGCTCCAGTACTGCTCGATGCAGAGGCGGAAAGCAGAGGCATCACCAGCGGCGGTAGCTTGGCTGCGGGTAGGGCAACGCGAGGCCGGTGCGAGGCGGCGAGGGGCTGAGGCCGCGAGGTCCGGGTGGCGTGGTCGCTGGTGGAGACGCTGGCCTGCTCAGGCCAGGGCTGCAGCTTCATCTCTCTCGGAAGTGGAGCTCCATGGACGGGTGGCCATGGATGCATTTGAAAGAGAGAGAGGGAGGGGCATGTGTGATGAGAGGGAGACAGAGAAAGAAAGGGAAGGGTCAGCGGCATGGATCTCACCGGAGGGAGCACGGGAGAAGATGTGGAGGCCCAGCAAAGTGGCTGTGGAGGTCGAGGCAGGGCGAGGTCGAGCTCGAAGCAGAGGAGGTCGTAGGCGGGCGACACAATAGAGGGGCTTGACGCGAGGTCTTGGGGCTACGGCGAGGTGGCGAGGTTCGGCAATGATGGGGATGGTCGGCTGAGCTGCTTCTCCGGTTGGCATGGCAGTGAGGCGAGGGAGCTCATGCTCCTGGACGACGAGAGGCTCGGGGCATGAGCAGGGGAGGCTGGACTTGGAGGTGAAGCGCTCGATCCACTCGGGATCGAGATGCTCGGGCGGCTGCGTGGAAAACCAGGGATCTGGTTGGAGGTTGCGGTTGGTGGGGATGGATCCTGAGGGGAAGAAAGATAGCGGCGGCGACGCGGATGGGACTGTGTAGACTACGATTAGGGTAGGTTGGTTTATATAGCAGGTGGATCTAAATGCAGACTAATGGAAGCCCTTTGATCTAAATCAGACGGACGAAGAAAATATAGGCTAGGGAGTCCAAATGAAAAACTAAAGATACTTTAGGGATGTTTGGGGATGATCTAGACCCCACGGTGATCACTGAGCGGGTCAGGTTCGGGAGAAGTTTCAGACACGCACGCGAGGTGGTATGATAAAAGGCCATGAAGATAAGGGGGTTTGACGGGCTCAGAGAAGAGAGAGAAGAGAGCGGTCCGGTTGACCTGAGAGGAGGTCAACCAAAACAAGGTAGCAGCGGCAACTATGAGCGGATGCAAGTTTTGAAAATAATGTCGACAATGGAGTGCCGATGCAATGCAGATGATGACATGATGAATGCAACAAACAATTAACTAATACAGCTGACACGCAAAACATAAAAGGCATCTGGAGAGTCGGTATCGAGTCGTCACACTGACCCTGAGCAACAGAGAAATAAACTAAGCACTGAGGGGGCCCTGACAAGTTGCATGCATGCATTAGCATTTCATGAGCATCGCATGTTCACGTAGATTAGATCCCAGCTGTCATCATTTTCATCTGCATAAATTGCAGGCTCCTACCGAAGACTTGCTATCGAAAAGGAAATGGAAAGGTGAGCTTATACTGTGATCTTCGGCAGGCCAAACAGATAAGTTCTTTCTATTATCCATACGTGTTCTGTAAGTAGAGACTTGTGCATAAGGAAACCTCGCCACTTTTTGAAACTTAGGTGCTCCCATCCCTTGACTCAAACGTTTCTCTGGTCAGGATGGTTGTAGTGGCCTTTGGTGAAAAAATATTGGCGGGGGTCTGGTCCCTCTTCATGATTTGTGCCCGATAGGCCTAACTCGACGACAACAAAATAGAGGGTACCGGTAGGATATCCTATTGGCAGAAACTTGTTTAGTTAAAAGTATGGAGGCACCCCACCTCTGCATGGACGTATACATGCACGAGTCCCCGACAAGGTTTATCTTTTTCATTAATATGCTGATCAAACAAGTACAGACCTTACAGAACACGAACTTGGATTCAAGAGATTACATTATTTGAACTAAAATTTGGCAAGTGCCCACAGATTTAAGATTGAAAAAAGATAAGTGCCCCGTAAACTCCTCTCCCTGTCCCTCTTATCCCAGTATTGCGGTGGGAAGAGAAGGGGCAAAAGGGGTACCTAAGCAGACGCCACCCCAATCTTGTCAGGGTCTACCGGGCACAGCCTGACAAGATTGGGAGTGGCAAGGCTGCTAAGGAAGGGGCTGAAGGAGCGGCTCAGCGGTGCCCTGGTCACCACCTCCAAGGCCAGTCAGAAGCCCTAGCACAAGCACTCGCTGGGAAGGCTGTCGGAGCACAGCTGGAAGACTATTGGAGGAGGCGAAGGCACCAAGAGAGCAACCCCCTCCCCGGCGACCGGGAGGCCGGTCATGACGGTGCCGGGGAAGGGAGGGGAAGGACAGAAAGACTAGGCGGCAGGTTGCCGGTACGAGACAAACGCGTTGGTGCTATCGTACTCCGACCTGGTGGCCTGCCTCCCACCTTCTCCGTCTTCCCTGGCTTCATCTCCATCAACACGACTCCAGGGAAGCGCTGACCTCTCGGTCTGGCACCTTCCCCGGAGAAGCAACCGAGGGCCAAGCCGGCCAGGGGGCTCGGGGCGCACCGCTCCCCACCTTGGCAGGCTAGAAGGCGCCCCTCTATTCAGCATCGGCCTCGGTTCCGCTGGAAGGAGCATTGCTAGGATTACCAGCAACCCCTAGCCCCGCATCCCGGACGGGCGTCGAAGGCTCCAAGAACATGGTCGCTAGGCCAACAAGCGGCATCGGATCATGGCAAGATGCCACGCTCCCCAACGGACGGCCGACCAAGGCAGAGGAGACAAGTATTTCACCACAATGGGAAAGCTTGGTATCTCCCACACCACGTATGGCTTGTCCGCCGTGCCTCCTCTGGGCCTGGACCAGACCCACTCCCCGAGCATCAGCATGAGCATTTGACATTGCCGAATTCAAGGTATGGCCCGGGGCCTAGCCCCGGGCTCTCCCCTTCGAGATGACCAGCAGAAAGCAGAGGATGGAGGAGAAGGGATGTGAGGATGAATGCCTCCGCTCCTCCCCGCCCCTCCTTTTATAGGCATGCCGGGGAAGGGAGCCAATCCCATGACAAGTAACCACTGCCCTCCTCCACCAATCCGAGAAGATCGGGCCCCTACCGTGATGCTCTCCCGCACCACGCGCCTCCGTTACCTACCACAATTGGTGCATGCAGCATACGTGGCTAAGGATAAGGGCATGGTGGGAAGAGTGAATTGGCAGTTACTCGCCTGTGCGTTAAAGTCATTCACGGGCCATTACAAGAGTGGCCCCACCACGATTGGCGTTTCATGATGTGTGGGAAAGTTGTAAACTGGCACGGGGTCAAGTTAATGAAGAAGCAAAAAGACCACAAGGGGCAAGTTGACCCGGGGCCTCCTCACCTAGATCTTCCTCCTATATATACTCTTATACCCAAAAACTTCCATGGGAGCCACAAAACCACTTTTCCACCATCGCAACCTTCTGTACCCATGAGATCCCATCTTAGGGCCTTTTTCGGTATCCTACCAGAGCGGGATTTGATCACGGAGGGCTTCTACATCAACACCATTGCCTCTCCGATGAAGCATGAGTAGTTTACCACAGACCTATGGGTCCATAGCTAGTAGCTAGATGGCTTTTTCTCTCTCTTTGATTTTCAATACCATGTTCTCCTGGATGTTCTTGGAGATCTATTCGATCTAATACTGTTTTCAGTGTGTTTGCTGAGAGCCGATGAATTGTGAATTTATGATCAGCTTATCTATGAATATTATTTGAATCTCCTCTGAATTCTTTTATCCATTATTTGATATCTTTGCAAGTCTCTTCGAACTATCGATTTGGTCTGGTCAACTAGATTGGTTTTTCTTGCAATGGGAGAAGTGCTTAGCTTTGGGTTCAATATTGTGGTGCTCGATCCTAGTGACAGAAAGGGAACCGACACATATTGTATTGTTGCCATCGAGGATAACAAGATGGAGTTTTCATCATATTGCTTGAGTTAATCCCGCTACTTCATGTCATCTTACTTAATGTGTTACTATGTTCTTCATGAACTTAATACTCTACATGCAGGCAGGAGTCGGTCGATGTGTGGAGTAATAGTAGTAGATGTAGAATCATTTCGATCTACTTGACACAGACGTGATGGCTACATTCATGATCATTGCCTTAGAGATCGTCAGAACTTTGCGCTTTTCTATCAATTGCTTGGCAGTAATTTGTTCACCCACCGTAATAATTCCTTTCTTGAGAGATGCCTCCAGTGAAACCTATGGCCCCCGGGTCTATGTTAAATCATATAAGTTTCCGATCTACAATTCTAGTTTCCTCTTTACTTTCTTTTGCAATCTTTTCCTTTCTGTTCCATAAACCAAAAGTACCCAAAATATTACTTTACCGTTTATCCATCTCTATCAGATCTCACTTTGCGAATAAACATGAGGGATTGACAACCCCTTTGTCGCGTTGGTTGCAAGTTGGTATTTGCTTGTGCAAGTATTCGGTGGCTTGTCACATTGTCTCCTACTGGATTGATACCTTGGTTCTCAAAACTGAGGAAAATATTTACGCTACTTTGCTGCATCACCCTTTCCTCTTCAAGGGAAAAACCAACGCAAGCTCAAGAGGTAGCAAGAAGGATTTCTGGCGCCATTGCCGGGGAGATCTATGCCAAGCCAGGATAGACCAAGTACCCATCATAAACTCTCATCCCTCACATCACATTATTTGGCATTCGCCTCTCATTTTCCTCTCCCCCGCATCTAAAACGATTTTCAAAAAGATTCGCCTTTTTCTTCGCCCCTCTTTCGTTGCTCGTTTTTTCACCACCATGTCTAAAACTGGGGAGGTTATCGCTGAAAAGGATAGTAGTAAGGATGAGGGAAACTTTTATACTTTTTTAATTCTAAACCTCATGAAGAAATACTATCTTGCATGCTAACAAATTCCGCATAGGTAGCGAAAATATTATTGGAAAAGGGGTTATTCAAGATTTCTTTACTTGTGCCCGTGCATTCCCCACTATGGGTGGATCTATCCTCCATATAACTAGTATCCTTGCGGATGCTATATCTTTGCTAATTGTTGAACTTGAAAGACAATTTGTTCACATGCATCCATCCATACAAAGGATTTTTCTAGAGTTTTCTAATATTGAGCATTCTTCTGTTAAGCACGCCACCACTATATTCCTAGCTCATGAGTTTAGATTTATTATGAAAGAAGCTAGTGAAATTTTCGCTCATTATAAAGTAGATGGTGGTCGTCCTCCCTTAGAGGGAATCCTCTTTAATCAAGAGGATATAATGCATTTACGATGTCTGAGCTTAATGATGATTTTGTTATTCAAAGCAATGGTTTGGGATCCTACCGATGTTTTCGTCAGTAAAATTTCTGAGCTTAACGATGATTTTGCTAAAGCAATGGATTGGGTTTCTCTCTTGGACACAAGCTCATGACTTTTTCCCAAAAGAATGCTTATAATGATGAGTTGATCATACAATATGAGGGGCCGAAGGAGGAATAAATTCCTCCTGAGATCGATCTTGGGGATTCTTATCCCATTAAGTTTAGCCCTTTTGATTAATTTTGCTTGCCTCAAAGAAAACTTGCTGCTGAAAGAAGGGAGTATGAGATGAGTTTCCGAGATTTGCCTTATCATTATTACAATTATACCTAGAACTATTCATGTTTTTCCTAGCTAGGGGCGTTAAACAATAGCGCTTGTTGGGAGGCAACCCAATTTTATTTTTGTTCTCGCTTTTTCGGTCCTGTTTTGCAATGAATATTTCTTCTAGCCTCTTGTTAGATGTGGTTTTATGTTTTAATTAGTGTTTGTGCCAAGTAAGACCTTTGGGATAGCTTATGGGATAGTTGATTTGATCCTGCTGAAAAACAGAAACTTTTGCGCCCAGGAGATTAGTTTTCATTTTATACATAAGCGCGATAAAATACTGAATATTTTTAAGAGGATTTATAAACAAATTGTCTAGGACTTCCTAATATATCAGGATTTTGGGAGTTATAGAAGTATTCGAAATACCCAGATTGCTTCAAACTATTCTGTTTTTGACAGATTATGTTATTCGCGTGTTGTTTCCTTATTTTGATGCATCTATGACTAGTATAAGGGGGTATGAACCATGGAAATTTTGGAATACAGTAGATATTACACCAATATAAATAAAGAAAGAGTTCACAATAGTACCAAAAGTGGTGATTTATTTTCTTATACTAACGGAGCTTACGAGATTTTCTGTTGGAGTTTTGTGTTGTGAAGTTTTCAAGTTTTGGGTAAGGATTTGATGGACTATGGAATAAGGAGTGGCAAGAGTCTAA
The DNA here is from genome assembly GCF_018294505.1 of Triticum aestivum. Taxonomy (NCBI): domain Eukaryota; kingdom Viridiplantae; phylum Streptophyta; class Magnoliopsida; order Poales; family Poaceae; genus Triticum; species Triticum aestivum. Next base: position 274,105,194 of record NC_057809.1, on the reverse strand, counting down.
TCTTGGGGATGCCCAAGGCACCCCAAGGTAATATTCAAGGATGTCAAAAGCCTAAGCTTGGGGATGCCCCGGGAAGGCATCCCCTCTTTCGTCTTCGTCTATCGGTAACTTTACTTGAGGCTATATTTTTATTCACCACATGATATGTGTTTTGCTTGGAGCGTCTTGTATGATTTGAGTCTTTGCTTTGTAGTTTGCCACAATCATCCTTGTTGTACACACCTTTTGGGAGAGACACGCATGAATCGTGATTTATTAGAATACTCCATGTGCTTCACTTATATCTTTTGAGCTAGGCAATTTTGCTCTAGTGCTTCACTTATATCTTTTTAGAGCACGGCGGTGGTTTTATTTTATTGAAATTGATGAACTCTCATACTTCACTTATATTATTTTGAGAGTCTTTAGAACAGCATAGTAATTTTCTTTGGTTATAAAATTAGTCCTAATATGATAGGCATCCAAGAGGGATATAATAAAAACATTCATATAAAGTGCATTGAATACTATGAGAAGTTTGATTCCTTATGATTGTTTTGAGATATGAATATGGTGATATTAGATTAATGCTAGTAAGTAGTTGTGAATTTGAGAAATACTTGTGTTAAAGTTTGTGAGTCCCGTAGCATGCACGTATTGTGAACCGTTATGTGATGAAGTCGGAGCATGATTTATTTATTGATTTTCTTCCTTATGAGTGGCGGTCGGGGACAAGCGATGGTCTTTTCCAACTAGTCTATCCCCCTAGGAGCATGCGCATAGTACTTTGTTTCGATGACTAATAGATTTTTGCAATAAGTATGTGAGTTCTTTATGACTAATGTTAAGTCCATGGATTCTACGCACTCTCACCTTTCCGCCATTTCTAGCCTCTCTAGTACCGCACAACTTTCACCTTTACCATAAAACCACCACGTACCTTCCTCAACACAGCCAATGCACCTACCTATTATGGCATTTCCATAGCCATTCCAAGATATATTTCCATGCAACTTTCCACCGTTCTGTTTATTATGACACTCTCCATCTTTGTCATATTGCTTTTCATGATCATGTAGTTGACATCGTATTTGTGGCAAAGCCACTGTTCATCATTTTTTTATACATGTTGCTCTTGATTCATTGCACATCCCGGTACACCGCCGGAGGCATTCACATAGAGTCATATTTTGTTCGAAGTATGGAGTTGGAAGTAAACAAAAGTGTGACGATCGTCATTATTAGAGCATTGTCCCATGTAAGGAAAGGATGATGGAGACTATGATTCCCCCACAAGTCGGGATGAGACTCCATACGAAAAAAAGAGGCCAAAAAATGAGAGAAAAGAGAGAAGAGGCAATGTTACTATCCTTTTTACCACACTTGTGCTTCAAAGTAGCACCATGATCTTCAGGATAGAGAGTCTCCTATGATATCACTTTCAAATACTAGTGGGAATTTTCATCATAGAACTTGGATTGTATATTCCAATGATGGGCTTCCTCAGAATGCCCTAGGTCTTCGTGAGCAAGCGAGTTGGATGAACACCCACTTAGTTTTCTTTTTTGAGCTTTCATAAACTTATAGATCTAGTGCATCCGTTGCATGCAAATCCTTACTCACTCACATTGATATCTATTAATGGGCATCTCCATAGCCCGTTGATATGCATAGTTGATGTGAGACTATCTCCTTCTTTTTGTCTTCTCCACAACTACCATCTATTCCACCTATAGTGCTACATCCATAGCTCATGCTCATGTATTGCGTGAAAGTTGAAAAAGTTTGAGAACATCAAAAGGATGAAACAATTGCTTGGCTTGACATCAGGGTTTTGCATGATTTAAATAATTTGTGTGATGAAGATGGAGCATAGCCAGACTATATGATTTTGTAGGTATAAGCTTTCTTTGTCCATGTTATTTCGGGAAGACATAATTATTTTGATAGTATGCTTGAAGTATTATAGTTTTTATGTCAATATTAAACTTTTGTTTTGAATCTTACAGATCTGAACATTCATGCCACAATAAAGAGAATTACATGGATAAATATGTTAGGTAGCATTCCACATAAAAATTCCATTTTTATCATTTACCTACTCGAGGACGAGCAGGAATTAAGCTTGGGGATGCTTGATATGTCTCCAACGTATCTATTATTTGTGATTGTTCCATGCTATTATATTATCTGTTTTGGATGTTTTGTATGTATTAATATGCTATTTTATATGATTTTTGGGACTAACCTATTAACCTAGAGCCTAGTGCTAGTTTTTGTTTTTTCCTTGTTTTATAGTTTCATAGAAAAGGAATACCAAACAGAGTCCAAATGGAATAAAACTTTCGCGGTGATCTTTCTTGGACTAGAAGACACCCAGGAGACTTGGAGTGCAAGTTGGAAGATGACGTAGGGTAGGGACCCTAATCGCCCGATCTTTCACGAAAGGAGCGGAATCCCGCGAAGAACACGAAGAATACAAAGGGGAAAACGAGGGAAACACAAAGAGGAACACTCAAACCAACATGAATAGATCACACATGTGCTAGATCCTCGGATACATAGGAACGATACACGACCCAAAGTCAACAACGGACGATACACGGTAACCGGTCTTCTCCGTGAGGAGGTCTTGAATCCACGAGGGGATCTTCCCTTAGAAGGGGGCTTGAATCCAAAGGGATCTTCTCCGTAGAGGCTGCGGTCTCTCTCGTGGAGTAGATCCGATATGGATGAGCGTAGCTCTATCTCTCAAATGAGCTATCACAACGCTAACCCTAAAGCGTAGGTGGAGGGGGAGTATATATAGTCTAAGGGTCGAAGGGGTACATGCGCCACGGCCCAGATGCGCTGCACGCAGGCAGGGGGGCCGGATGTCCGGGCCTTCCCGAGACGCCGGATGTCCGAGCGCTGGGGCCGGATGTCCAGGCTGGCAGGTCTAGCCTTGTTGCTCTCTGGAATGGCGAGGTCCGGATTTCCGGGCTGGAGGCCGGATGTCCGGGTGCTCGGGACGCGCCGGATGTCCGGGCTGGTCGCCGGATGTCCAGGCCCTGTAGACTTGGCCGTTGGCTCCTTGCTACTGGTGATTCGTCCAGGGGCCGGATGTCCGGGTCCTGGGAGCTGTCTCCATCTTCTTCCATTGTCGCTTCCATGCTTCCCTTGCGGATGGTGTAGTTGTTCATTGGCGTTCGCACTCCTCCTCTTCTTAGTGTTCCGAAAATACCTATGCATGCACACGAGTGGAGTGTCACGTAGTATACCATCCTCGAAGGGGTCAAGTGAGCACATGTAAAGGAGATGATTCACCTTTGTGTATGTGAAGTAGATGTCACATGTGTCACTTGCCGAATGGACTCTTGACGTGGTGATGTCCGTAGGATGCTCCGCATCATCTCCCCTCCCTTGGAAAATATCCAACCTCGGATCGAAATCCAAATCACCATGGGAAAGAGATGGTGTCGCCGTGTAGGAGTGGTCAATCACCAAGTTCTCGTCATCTTGAAGCTCAAAATGGGCACTCTCCAATGTCGCACAATCTTGGGATTCCTTCAAATGGAGCAAAGACAACAAACACTTGGAAAAACAAATGTGGTTAGCGTTAGTGCAAAACCAAGCATACAAGAGGTGATTCACCAAACAAGTGTCGTCATCATGCAAAGCGTATGGTGTGACAAAGGATTGTGACATGGCATGTAAGCATATCAATCGAGCACAAGCAAAGAAATCGTGGGGACAATCGTGTGAATGTGAGGTAGTGATGCACATATGTGTGACAAGAGAAGAAGCATCTACCTCAAGTTCATAGAAAGCATGGGAAAATTGCTCAATGAAAGGTCTATGGTAGGCATATGAATCATTCACAGTACCAAAGAAGGTGAGATGTCTAAACACATGGATCAAGTGCAAGACCATCCAAGCAATACGTGCATAGGGTGTAGTGAAGATAGTGTGGCACTCAACACAAAAGAAAGATCAATTGTTCATCATGTGTGAGGCAATCAAGGCAAGCATGTAGCAATCAATGGGACATGGCATATGTGAAGTGATGACATTGTTGCAACCAAACATGTGATAGGAGCAAGTAATCCAAGAATTGGATGCAACACACAAGGCGTATATATCATGATGCATGGAATTGTGAAAATGACAAGTTGAAGCAAGATCTCTATCATGTGCGCAAGCAAGGGGTCCAAGATGACAAATAAGTCTCATGGTGCAAGCAACAAAAGTAGTGATCCACAATATGCATGCTCATGGTTTGGGGGTTCTCAAAAGAGAAGGATATCACCTTGAAAGCATGTTCTTGCGCGTCTGTCACAATGCCGAAGTACAAGCAAGTGCGATGTAGAATCGTCGTGGTAGAAAGTGGTTCGCTCTAAAGAGCTCGGATTGTTAACTCATGTGACATGGAAGTTGACACGAAGTCCAAGTATCCTACACATGCACACAAAAAAACAAAGAACGTATGCGCGTGGTAGATAAACACATCATCCATCATGATGGTTCTCTTCTCTTGCACATAACCATTAGAAGCACAAGTGCATGAACAATATGATGCAACAATGGCAATATTCATGGCACGAGATATATGGTGAAAAGAAGGAGGACAAGGATGCTTCACAATACATGGTAAATCATCTAGCATGAGAGAGGCAACATATGGAGATATATGACAATAAGCAATAACAATCATGTCGTGCCAACTAGTGGAGCAAAGATGCAACACACTAGAGGAAATCATGGCAATGATTTCATGTGAGTAAATAATAGGCATAGGCAATGCACATGACATATCGCAAGCACGAACACAAAGCAAGATCATAGTATCATCATAGGCATGAGGCACAAAGCAAATATGACATTAACAAGTGATATCTCCACCAAGCTTGCAAATACACATACAAGTATGAGAATCAATCATCATGTGTAATGCAAAGCATGGGTCACGAATGCATGGCAAAATCATAGTAATGAGCATATCATGCAAAGTGAACATGGCAAGATGGGCATAGAATATGTAGTGGACAATAAACCATAGCCAAGTGAGGGTCATGTAGAAGAAATGCGTGAAGTCTTTGCGCGAAGAGAGCGGTGGGAAAGACACTCCATGGGATCCCAAGTCATCATTGCTCTCTAGAGCTCGTTTTGTCAACTCGTGAGATTGCGAGGTGGACAAGAATTCGTGGGTAGCTACACAAAGGAGATACAAATGAAAGAGATTGTGTGTGTGGTAAATGTACACATCATCCATCATGATGTGTATGTGCACGTGAGACTTAGCACAAGATAAGCATCGCTTAAAGAAATTTGATGCATGGTATAAGAACATGTCATCCATCATGAAAGAATAGTTATTGTGTATAACACGATGGGGACACAAATTGAGCATAGTAGTATATGGCACAACAATATCATTATTATTCATGGGGAGCATATGGTGCACATAAGTATCGGGATCATGCAATGAATGGGATGAATCAAAATCTCCTAAAATGTATGTGGAAACTATGGGGGTCTCCTCATGAACAATATTGGAAACATCATATGGAGAAAATGGACAACATCCAAAACAATGCATATCCGAAGCTAGGTGGTCATGGTATGGCATATGAGATGAATGATGCAAAGGGAGCGTATCAATATCATCACAAGAAAAACAAATGCCAATAACCATGGGCTTGTCATCTATGCCATAAGTGCAAATTGGGTTAATCTTAATGGCAAATGCATAGTCACTATGAAGAGATCGCAAATATGACATGTGGTCGATCATCATAAATGGGTAAATCATCGCATGGGGAAATCATACTAGCATGAAGCATGTCAATAGGGGGATCAACATCATGCAAGCAATCAATGTCATGAATGTCCACTAGTGGGACTAGAGCATCACCTTCACCTATGTTACCTTTGTGATTCCACTCAAGTGGTGTAGGTGAGGTGGGAAAGACCAAATAGTGGTCATCTTCATCTTGATGGAACCATGTGGGGGTGCATCATATTCCACCATGGCCATCGTCTTGTCCAAAGGGAGGACGAAGTCATCGCGAATCGGCGCGTCATCATAGATGGGACCTAGCACCAAATGAGAAGACACAATAGAGGTAGAGGTCAAGTCGTTAGTGTTGAAAGTGGCCTCACATGACCTATCAACTATCTCACTCTCTCTATGTGGTGGTTCACTCACTCCCACAAAATAGGTGCACTCAATCTCACGTATGGTGGAGTCACTCATCTCACTAAGGTGATGGGGGTTGTGGCTCTCCTCACATGGGAATTGGGGCAACACATCATATATGGGGCTAGTGGTGAAGTCACTCTCACTCTCAATATGGTGGCAAAAGTCACTCAAGTCATCATGCATCGTCATGGTCGAAGGGAAAATCCCATGCTCAACCATCTCGTTGTCGTCATTGTGGGTGAAGGCCGAAGATGGCACATCATCACTCTCACCTCCTAAGATGGAAGCATCATCCTTGCTCGTCACCATGTCTCTCGCCTCCAAAGCTTATTCCTTGAGGGTCTCCGTAGTCGTACTCATCGCCGCACCGTCTTGAAAAAGAGTCATGGAGGACTTGGCATCATCAATGCCACAAAGAGGGATTGCGGTGAATTCGAACTTGGGAGCATCGTCTTGGAGCTCGTCAGGCTTCGGCATCATGGTGGTACTAGCCTCATGCTCGTTCTCATGGAGCTTGGTCGTCGCGAAGTGATCTTGGGGTGGAGAAGCTTTGGCCTTCATGAGTTCTTGTTTCGCTTTGAGAGCACCAATGTAGTTGTCGTCGAGGGACTTGTAGTTCTCAAGGAAGATCGTCTTGGAGATGTCATTCCCATCATGAAGTGGAACTTCATTGAAATGGGGTCGTCCACGCTGGCTCGTCGCAAGGCCATCTTCATCTCCTTGAAGTACTCGTCGATGGACTTGGATCCTTGGGTGGTGTTCTCCAATTGGCATAGAAGTTGTTACATGTAGGTTGGAGGCACGAACTCTTGCCGCAAAGCTCTCCTCTTCTTGGGACAACTCATGTCGTAGGTCTCCGAAGGTGCATGAAGCCACCATGTGGACGCATAGTTGTGGAAGTTTCTTGTGGATCACTTCACTTGATCTTCGGGAGGAACTTGATGTAGCTTGAGGTAGTCGTCCATCAAATGCTCCCACTCAAGATACTCCTCGGGTTCTAGAGTCCCATAGAAAGGAATCTCATAGTCGATGTCGAGGTTGTAGTAGCTCGTGGAAGTCACGGAGTTGAGCTTGGGGAGCTTCTCTTGAAGTGCTTGTGGGCGAAGATGCTGTATGTCCGTAGGCGAAGATGCCTTGAAGTCGCTTGGTGAAGATGCCAAGGGAGATGGTGAAGTCGTTGAGCGGTTGTTGGTGTTGAGCTCTTGACCTTCACGTTCGTGGTGGTGATGGTGTCGATGCCGATGTGACCTTGCTGGAGATGGTAGCTTGGAAGCATGTGTACTTGAGCGTCTTCTCGAAGATGAGGAAGATCACTTGAAGGACTTGATGAGGGCTTTGATCTCCTCCATTTGAGCATGCATCTTGGCATCGGTGGAGTTTTGTGTGGCATCGAACTCATCGTTGTTGTTGTAGACCGAAGATGAAATGCCTTGCCTATCCATCACAAGACTCGAGCAAATATGAGTGGGAAAATATAAGAATGAATACCAAATGTACCTTGACCGAAGTTGAAAGTGGATCAATGATCACTCCAATGTGGACAAGGAAATAGCACAATTGGTACCAATTCTTGTCGGTTTCTCACACCTACACAAATAAGGCTTATGGTGGAGCTCGGTGAGGATAGTGGCACAAAAATTTAATGCAAAATGTTAGCAAGATTCAATAATGTTGAAAGAGATTCACAAATTCGCAAGTGAAACAAGTAGACCAATAGCAATGAATGGCACACGGAAACGCACACACGGATAGATAAATGGGGTTGTGCAACCAAGGATGAGCACAAAATGTGGAATCCACGGAAAACGCTCGTGTTTCACAACTCAAGAGAGACGCTAGCACGATTTCTCTATAGGAGGATATGACACTTGTGCACAACCTATAAGATGCAAAATGTATGAACTTTCTATCCCAAGTATGCTATGTATGTATGGCTCCAGGTGTTATGATCCGAGATGATTTTATATGCAATGTGATATGATGCTATGGCACTTACTTACAAGCTTCTTTGCTCTTCCTCTTTTTCTTTTGCTTAAAAGCTTTTTTTTGTACATGGCCACTTTGCGAAATTCACAAACCAAGATAGCAATTGTGTATAAGAGGGAACAAACTTGAGGCACACGAGATGATATGATACCAATATGATATGGTATGTATGCAATGTATGGTGTAGATCACTAATGTGCACAAGTAATGTTGCCGGCAATACTCAAATGGCTAGTCTCGATAGGCAAGTGATGCAAAATGGGCTAGGGGTTAACAATGCAATGGCAAGGGAATATACAATGGAGGGATACCACGATACCAAGTTGATATAGAGGTTACCATCCTTGGCGATGATGAGTGGCGGTGTCTTGATGGGGATACCAAGATGATGGAGACTCATTCCTAAGTACCCGAAACACATTAGGAAACGGAAAAACCAGGAACTCAAAATCTCAAACGTCAAATGTCAAAAATGGTGGTAGCGGGATGTGGTGGTGGCGGAAGCTCAATGTATCTATGAAATGTCAATGATGGTTTGCGGAGTACGCAATGCAGAATGGAGGGTAAGGTGGTGTACTATACACGGTGTCGGAGTTGGAAGAACGGTCCCTAAGTAGCCGAAACACCTTAGGAGACACAACTGACAACATGAATAAAATTGGGTTAAGTTGGGGTGGTGGAAGTGTATGGTGATGAATCCTATGCGGGAGTTATGGTGGTGGTGGTGGTTGATGAAGAAGCAATCATCCCTAAGTAGCCTAAACACCTTAGGAGACTCAAATCACAACTTAAACTACCACTAATGCTATAAGGAACAAAATTGGTTAGGTTGCGGAGGTCGGTGGTAGTTATGCGGAGGTTGTGGTGGAAGCCCCAGGCAAAGATGCCAAAGTTCCAAAAATTTGATGGAGTTAAATTGTGATGGTAGTATTTTTGTGGGAAAGGGCATGTCAAGAGATTTTCAACGAGCTAAAAACGCGAAAATCGGACTCCGGATGAATTAGTTATGGACAAAACGGTGAAACGGGGATGGCTGAGATGTCAGGGGCCGGACATCTGGGCTCGGGGCCAGAAATCTAGGACCTGATGTCCAAAACCGTGCGGAATTTGTGCTCCAGGAGCCGGATGTCCGGCTCGATGGCCCGGATGTCCAGCCTGAGGCCCGGATGTCCGGCCCGACGATACCAGATCTCGTTTGGGGTGGAAATTTTTGAATTGGGGGCGGAAATTGATGATTCCAAGGGTAAAATTTGATGGATTTCGTGGATGGAAAGTGTGGAAAATTGGGGATATGCTAGAAACACTCAAAACCAAGCAAATCCATGGATCAAAATCAACAAAACTTCGTCAAACCAACAAATCACAAAAAAAATTGGGGCTATTTTTGGTGGGGATTTTCGAAATTGGGGAAGAACACAACAAAATTAGGCTAGAAAACAAAGAGGGGGGCTCCAAAATCATGATCAATGTGGCTCTTGATACCAAGATGATGTAGGGTAGAGACCCTAATCGCCCCATCTTTCACGGAAGGAGCAGAATCCCGCGAAGAACATGAAGAACTCAAAGGGGAAAACGAGGGAAACACAAAGGGAGACAAAGAGGAACACTCAAACAAACATGAATAGATCACACATATGCTAGATCCTCGGATACATAGGAACGATACACGACCCAAAGTCAACAATGGACGATACACGGTAACCGGTCTTCTCCGTGAGGAGGTCTTGAATCCACGAGGGGATCTTCCCTTAGATGGGGGCTTGAATCCAAAGGGATCTTCTCCGTAGAGGCCGCAGTCTCTCTCGAGGAGTAGATCCGATATGGATGAACGTAGCTCTATCTCTCAAATGAGCTATCACAACGCTAGCCCTAAAACGTAGGTGGAGGGGGAGTATATATAGTCTAAGGGGCGAAGGGGTACATGGGCCACGGCCTAGATGCGCTGCACGCGGGTAGGGGGCCGGATGTCCGGGCCTTCCCGAGACGCCGGATGTGCGAGCGCTAGGGCCAGATATCCGGGCTGGCAGGGTCCAGCCTTGTTGCTCTCTAGAATGGCGAGGTCCGGATTTCCGGGCTGGAGGCCGGATGTCCGGGGGCTCGGGACGCGCCGGATGTCCGGGCCGTGTAGACTTGGCCGCTGGCTCCTTGCTGCTGGTGACACGTCCAGGGGCCGGATGTCCGGGTCCTGGGAGCTATCTCCATCTTCTTCCGTCCCCGCTTCCATGCTTCCCTCGTGGATGGTGTAGTTGTTCCTTGGCGCTTGCACTCCTCCTCATTGTCTGTAGTGTTCCGAAAATACCTATGCATGCACACGAGTGGAGTGTCACGTAGTATACCATCCTCGAAGGGGTCAAGTGTGCATGTGTAAAGGAGATGATTCACCTTTGTGTATGTGAAGTAGATGTCGCACGTGTCACTTGCCGAATGGACTCTTGACATGGTGATGTCCGTAGGATGCTCCGCATCAGAAGAGCCATGAGGCAGCCACAAGGGTGGAGGGCGCGCCCATGGTGGCGGGGCGCGCCCCCAACCTTGTGGCCCCCTCTGTGGCCTCCTAACCTAGATCTTCCTCCTATATATACTCTTATACCCCCAAAACTTCCAGGGGAGCCAGAAAACCACTTTTCCACCGCCGCAACCTTCTGTACCCGTCAGATCCCATCTTGGGGCCTTTTCCGACATCCTGCCAGAGGGGGATTCGATCACGGAGGGCTTCTAAATCAACACCATTGCCTCTCCGATGAAGCGTGAGTAGTTTACCGCGGACCTACGGGTCCATCGCTAGTAGCTAGATGGCTTTTTCTCTCTTTTCATACTCAATACCATGTTCTCCTCGATGTTCTTGGAGATCTTTTCGATGTAATACTCTTTCGCAGTGTGTTTGCCGAGATCCGATGAATTGTGGATTTATGATCATCTTATCTGCGAATATTATTTGAATATCCTCTGAATTCTTTTATGCATTATTTATTATCTTTGTAAGTCTCTTCGAACTATTGATTTGGTTTGGCCAACTAGATTGGTTTTTCTTGCAATGGGAGAAGTGCTTAGGTTTGGGTTCAATCTTGCGGTGCTCGATCCTAGTGATAGAAGTGGAACCGACACGTATTGTATTGTTGCCATCGAGGATAACAAGATGGGGTTTTCATCATATTGCTTGAGGTAATCCCGCTACATCATGTCATCTTACTTAATGTGTTACTCTGTTCTTCATGAACTTAATACTCTAGATGCAGGAAGGAGTCGATCGATGTTTGGAGTAATAGTAGTAGATGCAAAATTGTTTCGGTCTACTTGACACGGACGTGATACCTATATTCGTGATCATTGCCTTAGATATCATCATAACTTTGCGCTTTTCTATGAATTGCTCAGCAGAAATGTAACATCCCAAATTTTCAATTTCGAATATTATACATTAGATCATCAATGCATATCATTTTTTATTTTTGCATTTTGATTGATCCTAGAAATTCTACGCAACTCAATGACCCACGGAGAGAGTTGGGGATTTCGTTATTTTCATATTTGAGTTTTCTCAAATTTTGAGAATAGGATCATTTGATTTTAATTATCTTATCGTCAATTATTTCTATTACAAAAATATGAGAGAGGGAATAAAATGACTTTCCCGAAATAAAGAAATATTGAGGATTTAATAATAAAATCAAATAATATTTTATTTTGGAGTTTTTCGGTGTTTTATTTGAATTTAGGAAAAAAGTGTGTTTTTCAAAATTGCATTTAGGGCCCAAATAAATGTTCACCTTGTGCGGCTTGATTTTAGAAGCCCATGAAAATTTATTTCAGAATTTTTGGAGTCCGGTTAGTATTTCTTTTTATTTTTCTTCCGCTCGGACAAACGAAAGAACGCGTTCGCGAACAGAGGCGTTCGGGCGAACGTCCACTAATTAGCTAAACCGAAGAAAAACCGAGAAAACGATCTACGTAAAAAACCTAGTTAGATCTAGGGTTTACCGAAATAAACCGAAGAAAACCGGACGAAAGAACCGGTTGCGTCGGCTGATCCCAATGGCGGCGGGCGGCGGCTCCATCGCGGAAACGGCGAGGCGGGGCGTTGGGCGAGGCCAGCGGACAGCGGCGGCACTGCTGCTGCTTCGGACGGCGGCAACGCTTGCTGCTGCTGCTTCGGGCAGCGGGGGCGGCTGGCGATGTGGGGAGGAGAGGGGGCCGGGGCGAGGCCTTATAAAGAGGGGGCGAGGCGGCGGCGCGGTGGCTCGGGCGAGGGGGCACCGGCCTCAGGAGGCGTGCCCGAGCCGGACACGGCTAGCGGTGACGGGGCGGTTCTCGCTCGGGAAGGACGGCGGCGGCCCGGCTCGGCTAGGCCTTTGGCCGAGTTGGGCGAAACGTTTCTTTTAATTCCACCGTAAACAAAAATCCTAATAAAATATAAAAAATTCTAAAAATTCCAAAAACAATTTTCACTGTCTAAATAAAATATTTAGAACGAGGTGAACATTTTTCTGGCCTAAGAATGCAATTTTGAAAAATGCATATTTTTTCTAAGTCAAATAAACTCTCGAATAAAATCCAAATAAAATATTAATTTGATTTTCAAATCTTTCCTCCAATATCCCCCTCTGATTTGGAGAAGTCATATCATCTCCACTCATTTATTTTAATATTGGAAATATTTTGGAGAGAAAAAAATTATTAAAATCAAAATGATCCTCTTTTGAAATTTGAGAAAATTCAAATATGAAAATAAACGAAAACTCCAACTCTCTCCTTGGGTCCTTGAGTTGCTTAAGATTTCTAGGATCACAACCAAAATGCAAATAAAATACGATATGCATATAATGATCTATGTATAACATCCAAATTGAAAATTTGGGATGTTACAGACCAGTTCTTTGAAGGACCATCGTGTAGATCAAGAAGACCAAGACTAGCTAGAGAGGCAAGATTCCACTACGAGAAAGACCTCCCTTGTCAGGCAGGCGAGCCTAGCAAGGCAGGGGTTACCTAGGAAGCGAGCCTCCAAAGATCGCCCCTGCAGGCCTGTCGGGGCTCAAAGAGGCAAACCACTCCACCCCACCACCCCACAGTGACGCACATCGTCGATCAGTGTGGTGTCAAGCTCCTAAGTGACTAAGTGGCTACTCTCTGCCTCATGGCAGCCACTTCCTACAAAAAATACCTCCAAGCAACACCCGTCCTGAGACGTGTTAAGCAAGCAGGCGCGAAGCTAGCGAAATAGCTCGGCAGGGCTTGCTAGGAGAGCTGTGTTGTGACACTGAGCGACGCATTTAATGCGCTCTATCAGCCTGCAGATTTAGGTATGATAGCACTGTTTGCTATCTAATCAGTACGTAAAGACTGATTTGCCATTGTGGTGACCCATTGATCTATAAAAGGAGGCCCATGGCAACCGTAGAAAGGATTCGGACCCCCTCACACTCATATGCGCGTAGCCACTCTCGCCCTAAGGCGGCGAGAGCGCTGCGCTTTTCCACCATTAATCCACCAAAGCAGGAGTAGGGTTTTATGCCTTGCGGCGGCCTAAACCTGGGTAAAATTACCCGTGTGATCTCTGTCGTGTTGTGTTTCGCTTCTCCGCTCTTTTTGCAACGTGCCCATCCCCCCACCAAACCAAAAGGGCCTTTTTGGCCCCATAGGTGGTCGTGGTTACCCACGACAGGTCGTGCCACAAAACGGCAATGCGGATCATCTCCGGCTTAGCCTCACCAGCCAACCCCGAACCCGCCGCCTGTTCGAACGACTCCATATCGCTTCGTGACGCCAGGGGGTCACTTTTCCAACCCTGTTGATAACCTGGTGGTAGCAGTTACTAACCTCGTTGCACTTCCAATCATGTGCGCTACCCCTATGGGGAGAGAGGCTTTGCATGCCATCGATCCATTAAAAATTTCGGTTGCTCAACAGGCAAACTATTCTGATAGTCGGGCAACGACTCCACTCTACTCGGCACCAAGCCACAGCCGGAGTCGCCACGCTGAGTCGCCATCCGTTTCTAACAATTCCCGGTGGCTATGTGAGCAACAACATGACCGGCCCCGGCAGGGGGCTTTGGATGCCCAGGAGATCGTCGACTCAAACCGGGCACGACAGGAAGCATAGGCGGCCAATGTTGTGGCTTATCAATCGCCTCCTGTGACCCCCTTGGCTTCGCAAGGTGTCGGATCAAACACCCGAACCATCGAGATTCCATGCCTGGTGCTGGCTCTGCGTAACGAGCATATGCCCAAGGATTTCAAGGGCCCTTCAAAGGTTTCCAACTACACACCCGACCTTGAGCCGGCAGCTTGGATTGAGAGTTATGAAATTGCTATGGACATGCTGGATGTCAGCGACACGGTATGTGCCAACTATTTGACCATCATGCTCGTACCTGGTTGAAAAGCTTGCCACCTAACTCCATTAACACTTGGGAAGAGTTGAAGGCGCGCTTAATCAAACACTTCCAGGGAACTTGCAAGCGTCCTATGACCATTGTTGATCTACATCACTATGTCCAATGTGAAGGCGAGTCAGCTCATCATTGGTCTCGCTGGGTTGCACACATCATCCAGTCCTCCGATGGTATATTGCCAGCTCAAGCCATTTTGATCCTGGAGAAAAACTTCCATTTTGACCCCCTTGTTCAGAAGCTCGACTGACTCAAGCGGACAGTTGCGGACATGGGTGAGCTCATGGATGTCTTGACCTGGTATGGACAGTCAGACACCAGAAAGGATCCTAACCCAGACGATGATCAGACCAGCAAAGGAAAGAAGAATGGTGGCAACAACGTCAGGAGCAGGGTAGCCTGGGGTTCAAGGGCAACCATGGTGGTCAAGAAAATGATGGCAAGCGCAAAAATCCAGAGGGCGGCTTAGCTTTTGTTGCTAACACCAACACTGGTTTCAAGGTCCAGAGCCGGAATAATTCTAGGAGGCCATTCAATGCAAATAAAGCTTGCAATTTCTAGGAAGCCCTCAAAGGGCCTTGTCCTAAGCATAGTACCCCGGATAAATTGACAAGTCACTCTTGAGAAAACTGCCATATCATGCAGGCTAGGCTTATCACAATCAAGTCCACCAGAACCATCAAAGTGGTGGTGGTGGCATCCCTGGACAATCAGGGATTGGCGGCTCAAATTTCCGAGGAGATGGCTCATCGGGTAACTATCAAAACCAAGGTTATTAGGGCTCGGGCGACTCAAGATCTGGATATCAGGGGTCGGGCAATCATGGTGGCTATCAACATCAGAACAATCAGACAGGTTTTCAGAGAAATCCTAAGTAGTTAAACAATGGGCAGTATCACGTCTTTACCACTAGTACCTACAAGTGGGACAACAAGGTTAAGAAACATGTTGTTAATATGGTTGAGCCGACAATTCCTCAGTAAATAAATTGGTCAGAGTAACCAGTCACTTGGAGTTGGGCTGATCACCCACCACAGGTCGAAAGTTCCAATGGCCTGGCTTTGGTAGCGGTGCCTCAAGTTGATGGATATAAGCTCAGAAAGGTACTGATGGATGGAAGAAGCAGTATCAACATCCTGTACTATGACACGTTTAGGTGTATGAATTGTCAGAAAAGCAACTCTCACCTTCAGGCGGATCAAGCTAGAGGTTGCGTTCAGCAAGAGTACAACTATAGAACAGAGTTTCTAATATTTAAAGTGGTCAAGATCAAGAGTACTTATCATTCCTTGTTAGAGCGGCCGGCTTATGCTTACTTCATGGCTCGGCCCTGATATGTGTATCTCAAACTTAAGATGCCTGGGCCTAAGGGTACTATCACAGTCAATGGGGAAAGAAATATTGCTCGTGAGTGTGAAGGAGGGGACGTGGCTTATGCCGAGTCGGCCTGCGTAGCAGAGGAGTTGAAATTTTACACATCTAATGTTGACCCAGCCGATATGATGTATATGAAGAAGCCTACCACAGAATCTGACCCGCCCCTCAAGTTCCAGTTAGCCAAGGACATGAAATAGGTTGACTTCACCCCGGGCGACTGATCTCAGCAGTTCACTATTGGGACTGGAAAGGATCCCAGATAGGAAAGCGCGCTCATCGAGTTCATCCATGAGAATTGGGACATCTTTGCATGGAACGTCCTGACATGACTGGTGTATCGAGATAACTCGTTGAGCACCACCTTAATGTTGATCCAAAGATGAAACCAGTCCAGCAATACCTCCATCGTTTTAACGAGGAGAGACACAAGGCTGTTGAGGGAGAAATGGCCCGGCTCCTAGCTCCCGGGTTCATCATGGAAGTATTCCATCCTGAGTTGTTGGCCAATGCAGTACATGTTCTAAACAAGAACGATACTTGGCGTATGTGTGTTAATTACACACATCTCAACAATGCTTGTCCCAAAGACCCGTTCACCCTCCCCGCATTAATCAGATCATCGATTCCACCGCCAGGTGTGAGAGTTTATGCTTTCTGGATGCTTACTCCGGCTATCGCCAAATTAAGATGGCTATTGAGTACTAGGAGTAGACGACCTTCGTCACACCTTTTGGGGCTTTCTGTTATGTTTCGATGCCTTTTGGGCTTAAGAGTGCCGGGGTGACTTATCAGCGCTGCGTGCAGAGTTGTTTTCACAATCAGATTGGGCGCAATGTTCATGCTTATGTTGAGGATATCGTCATCAAGTCTCAGAAGAAGGAGACTTTGCTGGATGATCTCAAGGAGACCTTTGACAACCTTCGGTGGTACAAGTTGATGCTTAATCTGACCAAGTGTGTCTTTGTTGTTCCAGTAGGCAAATTGTTGGCTTTTCTGGTGTCTGAACAAGGAATCAAAGCTAATCCAGAGAAAATCAACGCGGTGACCTCCCTTTCCAAGCTGGGCCAACATCAACGATGTTCAGCGTATGGCGGATCATATAGCTGCTTTGAGCCGGTTCGTAAGCCACCTTGGTGAGAAGGCAATCCCTCTGTATTAGATGCTAAAAAAGACTGACAGCTTCGTCATACGTCCATTTTGCATCATTCTTTTATATAGATATTTATTGTATTATGGGCTGTTATTACACATTATATCACAATACTTATGCCTTTTCTCTCTTATTTTATAAGGTTTACATGAAGAGGGAGAATGCCGGCAGCTGGAATTCTGGACTAGAAAGGAGCAAATATTAGAGACCTATTCTGCAAAATTCCAAAAGTCCTGAAACTTCACGGAGAATTATTTTGGAATATAAAAAATATTGGGTGAAGAAAGCACCAGCGAGGGGCCACCTGCCATCCACAAG
The DNA here is from genome assembly GCF_018294505.1 of Triticum aestivum. Classification (NCBI taxonomy): domain Eukaryota; kingdom Viridiplantae; phylum Streptophyta; class Magnoliopsida; order Poales; family Poaceae; genus Triticum; species Triticum aestivum. Next base: position 274,087,812 of record NC_057809.1, on the reverse strand, counting down.
GGTGGAGGGCGTGCCCTACCCCCCTGGGCACGCCCTCCTACCTCGTGGGCCACCTGGCAGGCCCTCGATGCCCATCTTCTGCTATATGGTGTGTTTGACCAGGAAAAAAATCAGATGGAAGCTTTCGGGACGAAGTGCCGCCGTCTTGAGACGGAACTTGGCCAGAACCATTCTATGGCTCCGACGGAGATGTTATGCCAGGGAAACTTCCCTCCTGGAGGGGGAAATCAGAGCCATCGTCATCACCAACGATCCTCACATCAAGAGGGGGTCAATCTCCATCAACATATTCACCAGCACCATCTCGTCTCTAACCCTAGTTCATCTCTTGTATCCGATCATTGTCTCAAAACCTCATATTGGTACCTATGGGTTGCTAGTAGTGTTGATTACTCCTTGTAGTTGATGCTAGTTGGTTTATTCGGTGGAAGATCATATGTTAAGATCCTTAATTATAATTTATACTCCTCTGATTATGAACATGAATATGCTTTGTGAGTAGTTACGTTTGTTCCTGGGGACATGGTAGAAGTCTTGTTATAAGTAATCATTTGAATTTGGTATTCGTTCAATATTTTGATGAGATGTATGTTGTCTCTCCTCTAGTGGTGTACTGTGAACATCGACTACATGACACTTCACCATGATTTGGTCCTAGGGGGAGGCATTGGGAAGTAATAAGTACATGATGGGTTGCTAGACTGACAGAAGCTTAAACCCAAGTTTATGTGTTGCTTCACAAGGGGCTGATTTGGATCCATATGTTTCATGCTATGGTTAGATTTATATTAATTCTTCTTTCATAGTTGCGGATGCTTGCGAGAGGGTTTAATCATAAGTGGGAGGCTTGTCCAAGGAAGGGCAGCACCCAAGCACCGGTCCGCCCACATATCAAGTTACCAAAGTAACGAACGTAAATCATATGAGCCTGATGAAAACTAGCTTCACAACAATTCCCATGTGTCCTCGGGAGCGCTTTGCTTTATATAAGAGTTCGTCCAGGCTTGTCCTTTTGATGCGGAGCATCCCAAGATCATCCCCATGGACGCACCTACACCTCCAACGACACCACTTGGACCAATGACACGAGCTCGAGCCAAGGCTATCGAAGATAAGGTGAACTCGCTCCTCTTCGAACTTCCACTTTCTATGCATGAGACATGGCTACTACCTAAGTCCGAGGTGTTCTACATGATTAGGCACCAAGAGGACCCTCCCGAAGATGCGCATGAAGATGTACAAGTCCCCAAGTCCACGGATGAGGAGAACCAACGGAAGGAGTGTCACACCCTGATTTTCATGCCACAACACTTAAGCTAACAATCATGATAAAATGTGGTTTGACAAAAACTTTTGAGTGTTTTGGACCTTGCCTTGATTGGATTTTTTTCTATTGTTTGCAAGTGCTCTAAAAATCAAATAAATCCTTCAACTCCTATACTTCATCTCCTTGCTCCAAACTCTTGAAGCAATGATCATGCCATGTGTATAGGACATAAAAATAATTTCTTGCAAAATAATTTGGCCCAACAGTATTTTCAAAAATTGGTTTTCCAAAAACCCCTGAGTTAAGGCTTGCACTGCAAGTACTTAATTAAGGGCAGTAAAAATCTTTCCAAAAATATATTTGACTCCTATTAGATATAGGATACCCAGAAACCACAAAAATATAATTTTAAAAGTTATTTTCCTATTTTATTTAAAAGCCTTTTCTTAAGGCCAGAAATGGTCTTTAATAGGGAAAAATTATTTTATTGTTTCAAAAATATTTAACAAAAATCAGGGAAACTCAATGGACATATATTGTCCATATATAAGAGTTCCAACACATGGTCATGTTCAAAATATTGGTCAAATCCCTCAAAAACCATTTCTGCCCATTCCAAGGATTTGAAATATTTCTACAGGAAATATTCCCCAGCAATTCCAAGAAAATTCTAACATGTCACATATGACATGTTTCATGATCTTGCCAAGTATCATGTCATGGAGAATAGTATAACCCCATGAAATCTCCTCAAATCCATTTCTGTCCATTTTGAAGTTTGAGCAACTTTACATTGCCAAACATGTCCAAATGTTCTCAAACCTTGTGAACATGCTCAAATGGTCTAATTATTCATCTAGACCAAATGGCACAAGTTGGAGAGAATGTTATCTTGATCAAAGTACCCCAAAACCCTTCCTGTTCAGAACCAAATTTGAACAACTCTACATTGGCAACTTTCTCCTTTTGATCTCAACTTTTGTGGACATGTTCATAACCTCAAATGATGACACTACACAAAGTGGTGCATCAAGGAGAATAGATTTGAATGACTAAATCTTGGTAAAGCCATTTCTATTGATTTCTAGGGTTTACCAAAGTTACATGGGCAACTTTCTCCAAATGGACTCAAACTTGGTGGTCAACCTCAATTATGTGTGACACTTGATCCTGTTAATTCTCATGTCAAGTGGAGTTAATTTGCTTGCCCAAATTTGCATCAAACACCTGCTGTCACTTTTCAAAAATCACCATTTTGAACACTTACACTATTCTCCTTGAGCTCAACTTTTTACCACATCTCCTCCTAGTCCTCCTCTACCTCCAGTAACAATGGTTGCATCTCAGCTCAATGATTGAGGGGTGAAACCACCTCATTTACCCCTCTGGACAGCCCCTGCACCCCTCTTCCTCACCTCCCTCCTCACTCCAGTGGCCACCCAAGGCATCCAAGGCTTTACCCACATTCTTTACTCCTCCCTAGAGCTACCAGACATGCTTTTCCGTGCCCACTTTGCCAAAAAATGGCATGCCGGCCATTTGCACGCTCTAGAGCGCGCTATAGTGCGCTCCCGCACTGTAGCCGCCCCCTGCCAACCGCCTCTGGCCACCTCAGGCCTTCCCACCATGTCTCACGAGGCCGCCTCGACGTATGGGACACGACAAGCTGCCGGCCCCCTCCTAGACCTCTCCCCTCTCTCCTCCATGGAGCCCGCCCGAGTGCACCGTAGGCCGCGTCCACGGTGCACCACGGCCCCTCTATTTAGAGGCCCTCCCGAGCTCTCCTACGGCTTCTTCCCGCTCTCCCTCTTCCCAAGCAATCTCCTAGACAACATCCCTCTCCCCCTAGTGCTCTCCTGCCCTCTCCATGGCCGGAGTGCCGCCGCCGACCGCCGCTCGGATTCGGGCACCACAGCCCCTCTCTCTTCTCCCTACCCAGTCCAGTACTCCCTCACCACCACCACGAAACCCCATCGCCTCCATCCTTCATCGGGATGCCCCTACGCTCGAAGCTGGCAATAGCCGACACCACCCTCCGCCGTGGCCGTGGCCCCACTCGCCTTCGTCCTCCGTTGGACGTGCTGACAGGGGGGAGCGGGCGCGGCGGAGTCCCCCGAGATCGCTGGTGCGCCGGGCACCCGCAGCAGCGCCCCTGGTCGCCGGGGACGAGCTCGGCCTCGCCCCTCTGTTCCTGCGGCACGGTAGGCCGCGCGAGGAAGAAGAAGGCCGGCCGGTGGACCGGCGACCCCACCGGTCAACCTCTGCCGACATGTCCAGCCGGACCCACTCGGGTTAAGTGGAGGCGGGATCTGCGGGAACCGCCTTCCCGGCAGGGAAGCGTACTCCCCTAATACGCCTTCGGCGTCACCCTGTCGTCCGCATGGCCGAGCCACTGGGTCGTCCCAGTGCGCTGAGGCGCTATGCTGTGCTCGGTGCGCGGTATAGGTATACTCCCCCCCCCACTTCCTTTGGCTTTTCCTTTTCCAGAAATTTGTAAAATCTCCCAAATATTCATATTAACTCCAAATTGAATGATTCAAATTTCTGGTGACTCCATAAATAATGATATACCTGTTGGTGCAGCATGCACATTTTTCTAGAACAATTTTCCTCACACAAATTAAATAAAATCCCATTTTCCATTTCTATGATAAACTTTAGAAAATCACAGAGGGCTCAAATTTGATCCAAATGCCATGATTAAAATTCCTAGATGCTTCTAAGTTCATAACTTAGCTTATGAACATTTTTATTAATACTTTCTATCCCACATAAAATAATGAGCCATTTCTTCATATTTGTCAACTTTGCAAATTCATAGGAAATTCATTTGAACTCCAAATCCAGTGAAACCAACTCCCAGATGCTTCTAAAATCATGATTTGTTAAATGGGTGCCTTTGCTCATTTTTCAAAAATATGTTTCTATACACTTCTTGCAAATCCATAAACCCCTTGATTCCATCATATCAAAACGTTTAGAAATATTCACTTATCCAATTCCATTGAAATCACTTTGGTCATTCCTCATATGACTAGAGGTATCCTCAAAAAGTCCAAGTCACATTTTTAGAGCACTTTTATTTTCTACCTTGTTGTTGCTTATTATGGTTGCTTTCGACGATAGTTGACGAAGTAGACGAAATGCTCGGAATTGGACCAGAGATATTTGAAGACCTCGAAGACTTTGTTAAAACAGGAAAGCAGCCCTTTGACCATGTCTATGAAACCCTTTTTATGCATGTCATATAGCACTTTATTAGTGTTGCATCGGAATCATGATGAGATGGTAACCACTTTAATGGGTTGCCTCTATTACTTCCTCGTTGATACTTGCATTGTGCATGACCCTACCTCCTTATGAGGGTTATGCCGGTGGGAGTAGATAGGATGCTAAGTAGTGCTACGCAAAAAGGGACGGGTATATGCATGGTGATGGAGGCAAAGTATTTTCAAAGGACTTTTCGAAAGCCCCGTCGGGTGCCACTTATGCCCGAGGGAGATGATGAGTTGGGTAGCCACTTGATGACAAAGTGGTGTACTGAGGCAAGTGTGTGTGTTGTTTTAAAAAACGGATTGGTTTAAGTTGCGACCGTTATTCCAACCTTACATGCGCAACCACTCTACCCTTGTATGGGAAAGGGCATTATTGATTACCTAGGCCGATACTAGCTTGGAGCCCGCATTACTAGTGACGGGGGAGAGTTGGTGCTCTCTCTCGGGACGGGGTCATGCCAGGTAGGGCGGACATGACTGTCTTCACAGGGCACCGGACACACCGTTGGTACCCCGTGCTTGTGGTATGTGATGAAAATGGGAGCAAGGCTCCACAATTTTAAGATGTGAAATGTTGGGCACGGGGGTTACTGCCAATCGAGTGGACTCTATGTTAGTCTCGTCTAGGGAAAGATAGTGATCGGGTGCTTACCCCGGGTACTTGAGGTACCGCGGGTCGTGGATGACACAGAAGTTCCCCGGATCTTGTGGGTAAAGTGTGCAACCTCTGCAGAGTCTAAAACTATTCGAATAGCCGTGTCCATGGTCAAGGACAGATGGGTAACCGCTCTTGGGCTACGTCCACTTGTTTACAAACCAGTGTGTCTGTGTGGGAAGAACTACTTGGGTCAAGTCAAAGGACTTGACATGATTGAGTTGGGTTGATGCCCACTCTATTTATGTTGATATCTGTAACCTGTCCTCATGGTTAATTGAATTCTCCTGATGCATGTCTTACAAGTTGTTGAACATGTCATTGCACTAAAAACTAGCTTTCCGCAAAAATTTACCTATATCATGCATTGTTGTATCTTTAACAAAAACATGGGTTGCTTGCGAGTACATTCAAAGTACTCATTGGCTTGCCACTGGTTATTTTATTGGCCAGGCATGAAAGAATAGGATATAATGAAGAGTACCTTGGTGATGAACATACGAGCTAGGACGCTTCCCAGTCAGAATGCCTGTAGGGTTAAGGCAGATGGCATGGGTCCAAGTTATCGATGAAGATTTCCGCTGCAAAGTTATACTCAAGACTGGACCATAATGGTCATAATTTATGTAAGACGGTATGTATGGATGTAAGACTCTTGTTATTCAGCTTCTGTGTGTTCAGTGCGCATTGATCTCTGGGATCACTGTACACGTGCATTCGTTGATCACAACTTATGAGTCAGGGTCCCCACAAGGAGCCAAGAACATCTCCTAGGCCTCGGACATCCGGCCAAGACCCCGGACATCCGGCCCCTGGAGCGTCATCCACAACAGCAGCACAGCCGCCAGAAGCTACAGGCCCCGGACATCCGGCCCCGATAGTCCGGACATCCGTCCTCTCCCGAGCCCCTGGACATCCGGCCACCAGCCCAGAAATCCTGCTCCTCCGAACCCGAGAGCAACAAACGCCACCACTCCATCCTGGACATCTGGCCTCCCCAGTCTGGACATCCGGCGTCGCCTGAAAGCCTGGACATCCGGCCCGACTAGCCCGGACATCCGGCCTCCCCTGTCTGCGCACAGTGAAGGGCTGAGGCCCGTGTATCCCTTCTTCCCCCTAGACTATATATACTCCACCTCGTCCAACTTTCTAGGGTTAGCAAAGGATTAGCTCATATTTGTGTGAGAGCTTTGCTCATCCACTTGGATACCTTCTCCACAGAGATTCGAGCGTCCACCGGAGAAGATCCCCCAAGCGGATTCAAGACCCCTCTTTAGGGAAGAACATCAAGACCTCCTCACGGAGAAGACCGGTTACCGTCCATCGTCCCTAGTTGATCATGGATCATGTATCTTACTTTATGTACTCGAGGATCTAGCACATGTGTGACTTATTCATGTTGGTTTGAGTCTTCCTCTTCGTTTCCCCTTGTGTTTCTCTCGTTTTCCCCTTTGTGTTCCTCGCGTTCTTCGCGGGATTCCGCTCCATTCGTGAATGATCGGCCGATTAGGATTCTACCCTACATCATCTTGTTATCAGAGCCACGTTGATCACGATTTCGGAGCCTCCCCGTTGTGTTTCTAGCCTTGTTTTGTTGTTTTTCGTCCTAATTCGAAAATTCCCCACCAAAAATAGCCCCAATTTTTTTTGATTTGATGGTGTGTTGAGATTTTGTTGGTTTGGATCCGTGGATTTGCTTTGTTTTGAGTGGATCTAGCTTCCCATCCATTCCCCCCCAATTTCCATCCACAAATTCCTCCAAATTTCGCCCGGATTTGACCTCTCCATGCGGTGTTCATCCCGTTCATCCCCGGATCCAGAGCCCGGACATCCGTCCCGTCAAGCCTGGACATCCGGCCTTCCACCCGGATTTCCGACCCTTGGCAGCAACATCTCCATCCACTGCCCCGTTTTCCGTCCATTTTTTTGACCAACTTTTGTTCCGGTGCCCACCATATCCCACATATACTTCCGCATACCTCAACCACTTCCGCATAACCCAACCATTTTGGACTGTTTCGCTCTCCGACACATTTTCTACTTCGAGGTTTGAGAATTTGACTTGCGGTACCGTATCCTTTTGTGTTTCGGCCATCTAGGTATGGTTCGACATCGACAGCACCGCCGCTCATCTTTCCCACAGACGCCATCTTACGTCGTCATCAACAACGACCACCTCGACTACACCTTGGTATTCGTGCCACCATTTTGACACCATATCGGAAGCAAGACCGGTAACCTCATCTTGGTATTGGACATATCACTCTTGCCATTACATTGATAGCCATCGTAGCCTTACTCCTTTGTGTTGCTTACCCATCGAGACTAGCCATTGAGTATTGCCGGCAACGAGACTTGTGCACATTAGTGATCATACTCCTCATATCATCCATATATCATTGGTGCATATATTGGTATCATCTCTTGTGTCACAAAGTTGTCATCGCATACTCACTTGCTATATCGGTTTGTCAAGCATTGCATGAGAAAAGAGCTCCAACATCAAAGAGCCAAACAAGCTTTTAAGCAAAGAGGAAAGATAAGCAAAGAGCTTTTAAGCAAGAACCATAGCATCATACAACATTAAGATTGTCATACTCGGTCATCTTGGATCATACCATAGCAACACCTTGCATAGAGCATACTTGGGATAGAAGTCGTTGCATTTTTGCTAAGTAGGTTGTGCACAAGTTCTTGTATCCGCCTATTGTGCAATCGTGCTAGCGTCTCTCTAGTGTTGTGCAACAAGAGCATTTTGTGGATTCCACATTTTGGCTCACCCTTGGTTGCATGAACCCACTTATATTTTTGCGTGTGTGTTTCCGTGTACCTTATATGCTTGGTCTACTTGTTACATTGCATCCTGCGAATCTTTTCCAACATTATTGAAGCTCACTTACAATTGCATCAAATTTTGTGCCACCATCCTAACCAAGCTCCACCAAAAGCTCTTACTTGTGTAGGTGTGAGAAACCGACAAGAGCTAGTACCAATTGTGCTATTTCCTTGTCCTACATTGGAGTGATCCTCGGTCCACTTTCAACTTCGGTCAAGGTACATTTGGTACTCGTTCTTCTCTTTCTACCACTCACATTTGTCTTGAAATGATGGATAGGCCAAGTACTTCTACCAACCCACTCTTCATGGAGAAAGACGATGACATGAACTCCTTCGTCACCAAGAGTCACCTCTTTGGTGCACAACGTGCTTTGCATCAAGAGCAACAAGCTATGAGTGAACGCATCAACAACCTTGCCACCGACTTGCGACTTTCCGAACAACGTACAAGGGACTACTTTGACCACAAGCTCGACGATCACAAGCAAGAGAATGACGAAAGGATGGACGAGATTCACGCTTTGTTGCTCAACCGCTCTTCTTCCACTTCAAGAAGGAGCCGCTCAAGCCGCCGCTCTGACTTCACCCTCTTAAGCTCAAGTACACCAACATCGAACACTCTTCGTCGTGCCGCGCACAACGAGCGTCAAGCAAGCCTCAATCCTCTATGCGACACCGACTCGCTAGAGCACCGACAACATCAAACCCAAGAGGCCTTTGCGCTAGCACGAGAACGGCAATGACAACGCCACGAGAACGCGTTTACACCAAAATGCTCAAGATGCCGAGGCACAACATCAAGAACAACAACTCCGTGACGCTCAAGAACTTGCGGCGCAACAAGCTCTACGTGATTCAAGTCGAGCCGTAGCCGACCAAGGCCGACAAGCCCGTGAACAAGAGGAAGCATTTCGTGAAGAAATTCAAGAAAGAAGATTTCAAGCTCGCGTACATCGTCAAGTTCCTCCTCGAGCTCGACAAGCTCCTCCACAAGCTCGCCAAGAACAACAAGTTAATCCAGAGCATGAAGACAATGGAGATCCTCCACGATAAGAGCAACATGAGGATGACAACCCTCCGCGCCAAGAGCAGCACGAGTTGAACAATCATCAACAACATGGGCGTCATCATCCTCGACCCCAACACAATGAAGAGCAACACTATGGCAAGCTCAAGTTTACCATGCCCAAGATCAACGGGAGCAACGATCCTGAAGAGTACCTTTCATGGGCATTGAAAGTTGACAAGATCTTCCATTTGCACAATTATGAAGAAGAGAAGAAGATCGCGATGGCATCCCTTGAGTTCCAAGACTATGTCCTCATTTGGTGGGAACAAATCATAGAGCGCCGAGAGGAAAGAGGTGAACCACCCATCACTACTTGGGTGCAAATGAAGGATGTCATGAGAGCACGCTTCGTACCTACCTACTACAACCGCGACCTCTTCAAGAAACTCCAACTACTCAAGCAAGGAACAAAGAGCGTTGAAGATTACTATAAGGAGATGGAGATTGCAATGATACGAGCCAATGTCACGGAAGATGATGAGCAAACAATGGCACATTTCTTGAATGGACTCAATCATCCCATCAAGAAGATCGCCGACTTCCAACCATACTCAAATCTCATCGAGCTAGTGCACCAAGCTACCAAAGCGGAACGCCAAGTGCAAGATGATTTCAAGTATGCCAAGTTCTCATCCAAGTCCTACGGCTTCTCCAACAACCAAGCTTCAACGACTCCAACACCGACTGCAAAGCTTTCTACTACCAACATCGACAAGTCGAGTTCCAAGAAAGCTTCATCCACTACAAGCCATCCTACTACGAGCAACTTCAAGCCGAGAGCTTCATCATCATCAACCCCAACCGATGAGACCGTTAAGACGAGTTCCTTCAAGTGTTTCACTTGCGGAGGCCGAGGCCACAAGTCCTATGAGTGCACCAACAAGCGGACCATGGTCCTCAACGATGATGGCACTTATGACTCCATGAGTGACGGCGAAATGGAAGCCCTTGAGCAAGTCTCCATGCACCGCCAAGTGAACAATGAAGAAGAACAAGTCTTTTGCGATGAAGAGTCAAGTCCCGCCCTTGTTGTTTCCAAGGTGTTGACTCTCCAACATCACCAAGAAGAAGACCAAAGATGCCACATATTCCACACCAAGGCCGACATCAATGGACGATCCATCAAGGTCACCATCGATGGAGGGAGTTGTCATAATCTCGCAAGTGAAGAACTTTGCTCCAAGCTCCAATTGCCCAAGACGAAGCATCCACATCCATACAAAGTGCAATGGCTTAGCGACTCCGGTACCATCCAAGTCGAGCACCGAGTACAAGTTTCCTTCAAAATCGGCGCCTACGAAGACACCTTGGAGTGCGACGTCGTTCCAATGACCGTTTGTCATCTTCTCCTTGGACGGCCATGGCAATTCGATAGAGGAGTCGTCCATAACAGCCGAACGAACCACTACTTCTTCAAGATGAAGGGCAAGGAGTACGTCCTCCGTCCAATGTCGCCAAGTCAAGTGATCGCCGACAAGCAAGCCACCCATCATGGATATCATAGTGAGAGAGCGAGCCACCAAAAAGAGAGTGAGCGCCACAAGCCCAAATCGAGTGCCTCCACGATGAGCGAAAACAAGAACCTAGTTCTATTTGCCACCAAACGTGAGATAAGAGAAGTGTGTGAGAACCCATCTAGTGTCCTACACTAAATCCTCGTGTGCAAGGACAATGCACCACAAATTAACACTTCTCACACTCTTCCCCTAGTGTTATCTTCTCTTCTGCAGGAATTTCAAGATGTTTTCCCCGATGAGCTACCTCCGGGTCTACCTCCTCTACGAGGCATTGAGCACCGAATCGACCTCATCCCCGGAGCACCTCTTCCGAACAAAGCTCCATACCGCATCAACCCCGAAGAAACCAAAGAAATACAAAGGCAAGTAAATCATCTCATAGACCATGGACATGTGCGTGAAAGTTTGAGCCCATGTGCCGTCCCGGTCATTCTTGTGCCAAAACGTGACGGTAGCTTTCGCATGTGCTCCGATTGTAGACCTATCAACACTATCACCATTCTCTATAGGTATCCCATTCCATGCCTAGATGATATGCTTGATGAGCTTATCTGTGCCACTATCTTTTCCAAAATTGATCTTAAGAGTGGTTACTATCAAATCCGCATACAAGAGGGTGATGAATGAAAAACCGCCTTCAAAACCAAGTTTGGTTTGTATGAGTGGTTAGTCATGCCTATGGGTCTCTCAGAGGCACGGGGCACTTTTATGCGCCTTATGAATCATGTCTTTCGCCCTTACATTGGTATATTTGTTGTGGTTTACTTCGATGACATTCTTGTGTTTAGCAAATCTATCAAAGAGTATGTCACCCATGCCCGCACCGTTTTGCAAACTCTTAGAAAAGAGCGCCTCTATGCTAATATGGAGAAATGCCTTTTTGGTGTTGATAAGCTCGTTTTCTTGGGTTTTGTTGTTTCTTCCAAGGGTGTTCATGTTGATGAGTCCAAGATCAATGCTATTAAGACTTGGCCGCAACCAACCAACTTGCATCAAGTGCGTAGTTTTCTTCGCCTTTCGGGTTTCTATTGTCGATTTGTGAAGGATGTTAGCACCATTGCATCTCCTTTACATGCTTTGAGCAAGAAGAATGCGCCTTTTGTATGGGGACCATCCCAAGATACCACATTCAATGAGCTTAAGAATTTGCGTACTCATGCTCCCGTGCTTGCTTTACCCAACTTTGACAAGCCTTTTGAGATTCATTGCGATGCTAGTGGTAATGGCATAGGAGGTGTGTTAACGCAAGAGAAGCGCCCCATAGCTTACTTTAGTGAGAAACTTTTCGGAGCGCAACTCAATTACCCCATCTATGACAAAGAGCTATATGCTTTAGTCCGCATTTTGCATGAATGAGAACATTACCTTTGTCCCCATGAGTTTATCATTCATACCGATCATGAGACTCTCAAGTATCTTAAGGGTCAAACCAAGTTGAAGAAGCGTCATGCTAAATGGAGTGAATTTATTGAGTCTTTTCCTTATGTCATCAAGTACATCAAGGGTAAAGAAAACATCATAGCGGATGCTCTTTCCCGCATATGCATGCTTGTTACACAACTTGAGTTAGATGTCATTGGCTTCGAGCATATCAAAGACTTGTATGAGCATGATGCAACTTTTGCTACTCCTTATGCCAAGTGTATGTCGCATACATCTTGGGAACGCTATTACATCAAAGATGGATATATTATGCGAGCTAACAAACTTTGCATCCCCGACTCTTCTCTTCGTGTGTGATTTTGCAGGAATCTCATGGAGGAGGCTTAATGGGACATTTCGGACGTGACAAGATGTTCGCCACGCTCTCAAAGAACTACTTTTGGCCCAAGATGTTTCGGGACGTCAATCGTTTCACCAATCGATGCTCTACATGTCGCAAAGCTAAGTCCAAAGCTCAATCTCATGGCCTCTATATGCCTCTACCAATTCCATGCCAACCATGGGAAGACATTAGCATGGACTTTGTACTTGGTTTGCCTAGGACCAGAAATGGGAAAGATTCATTATTTGTCGTCGTGGACTGTTTCTCAAAAATGGCACATTTCATTCCTTGCAACAAGATAGACGATGCTTCACATGTTGCTAATCTCTTTTGTAGGGAAATATTGCGTCTACATGGTGTGCCAAAGACTATCATCTCAGACCGAGACGTCAAGTTCCTTAGCTACTTTTGGAAGACCCTATGCGCCAAGCTCGGAATCAAGCTACTCTTCTCCACGGCTTACCATCCTCAAACCTACGGCCAAACGGAGGTGACAAACCGCACACTCTCTGCTCTACTTCGAGTACTCATCAAAAAGAACATCATGGAGTGGGAGGAGTGCCTACCTATCGCCGAGTTCGCCTACAACCGAGCAAGACACTCAACAACCGGCAAGTCCCCCTTTGAGGTCGTCTACGGATTCAACCCTTTGTCACCATTGGATATTCTCCCTCTACCACTCCAAGAGCGCATCAATTTGGACGCAAGTGCACGAGCGACCCATGTCAAGAAGGTGCATGAAGATACAAGAAACACCATCGAGTGCCTAGTACAACGCCTTGCGACCAAGCTCAATGTCCACAAACACCCTATGATATTCAAAATTGGAGACCTCGTGTGGCTACACCTTTGCAAGGACCGCTTTCCCCAAGAACGCAAGTCCAAACTTCGACCACGCGTGGATGGACCATTCAAGGTGCTTGCATGCTACAACAACAACGCATACAAGATAGACCTCCCTCTTGACAAGTACTCCATGAGCGACATCTTCAACATCAAAGATCTCTCGCCCTACCATGGTGATGAGGATTTCGATCCGAGGACGCATCTTCCCCAAGGGAGGGGAGATGATGCGGAGCATCCCAAGATCATCCCCATGGACGCACCTACACCTCCAACGACACCACTTGGACCAATGACACGAGTCCGAGCTAAGGCTATCGAAGATAAAGTGAACCCACTCCTCTCCGAATGTCCACTTTCTATGCATGAGACATAGCTACTACCTAAGTCCGAGGTGTTGTGCATGATTAGGCACCAAGAGGACCCTCCCGAAGATGCGCATGAAGATGTACAAGTCCCCAAGTCCACGGATGAGGAGAACCAACAGAAGGAGCCAAGAACATCTCCTAGGCCCCGGACATCCGGCCCCTGGAGCGTCATCCACTACAGCAGCATAGCCGCCAGAAGCTACAGGCCCCAGACATCCGGCCCCGACAGCCCGGACATCCGGCCTCTCCCGAGCCCCCGGACATCCGGCCACCAGCCCGGAAATCTGGCTCCTCCGAACCCGAGAACAACAAACGCCACCACTCCAGCCCGGACATCCAGCCTCCCTAGCCCGAACATTCGGCGTCGCCTGAAAGCCCAGACATCCGGCCCGACCAGCCCGAACATCCGGCCTCTCCTGTATGCGCACAGTGAAGGGCCGAGGCCCGTGTATCCCTTCTTCCCCCTAGACTATATATACTCCACCTCGCCCAACTTTCTAGGGTTAGAAAAGGATTAGCTCATATTTGTGTGAGCGCTTTTCTCATCCACTTGGATACCTTCTCCACGGAGATTCGAGCCTCCACCGGAGAAGATCCCCCAAGCGGATTCAAGACCCCTCTTTAGGGAAGAACATCAAGACCTCCTCACGGAGAAGACCGGTTACCGTGTATCGTCCCTAGTTGATTGTGGATCATGTATCTTACTTTATGTACCCGAGGATCTAGCACATGTATGACTTATTCATGTTGGTTTGAGTGTTCCTCTTCATTTCCCCTTGTGTTTCTCTCGCTTTCCCCTTTGTGTTCCTCGTGTTCTTCGCGGGATTCCGCTCCTTTCATGAATGATCGGCCGATTAGGGTTCTACCCTACATCACCTTTGCTACAAAAAGGATTGGGCCCCTTGCTGCACCTTAGTTACTTTTGTTACTTGTTACCCGTTACGAATTATCTTATCACACAACTATCTGTTACCGATAATTTAAGTGCTTGCAGAGAATACCTTGCTGAAACCCGCTTGTCATTTCCTTCTGCTCCTCGTTGGGTTCGACACTCTTACTTATCGAAATGACTACGATAGATCCCCTACACTTGTGGGTCATCAAGACTCTTTTCTGGCGCAGTTGCCGAGGAGTGAAGCGCCTTTGGTAAGTGGAATTTGGTAAGGAAACATTTATATAGTGTGCTAAAATTTACTATCACTTGTTCCTATGGAAAATAATCCTTTGAGGAGCTTGTTTTGGGTATCTTCACCTTGACCGGAAGAGCAAAAGAGTTGCTCCTCAACCTACTGAAAATATTTATTATGAAATTCCTTTGGGTATGATAGAGAAACTGCTAACTAATCCTTATGCAAGAGATGGCACTACAAAAAAATACACATCCGTGATGATACATGTTTGTCACACTAGGTCGCGTTTTTTGTCATGCATGTACATCCATGACGATTTCATGATAGAATCAAGATAGTTATACCTGTGCTGTCGTAGAAGTGTTCCATGAAAATACAAAAATTATCATCATGGAAGTGTCCACTTCCATGATGATAAATGGCGCGTCATGGATGTGCTTTCGTCAATGGTAACCGACACATGGCATCCACCGTAACGGGTCGCCATTAAGCTATCGGGTTCCGGTTTCGATCCGATAACCCATTAACAGCCCGGACCAATGGGTATTTTCCACATGTAAAATCATCATTGGCTGGAGGAAAGACGTGTCTGCTCCTCGGTGGGACAAATGTCGTCCGTCCAATGGAGCAGACATGACTATGATACGTTGACACATAGCAGGGCCCAACAGAGGCCTGATGTTGGCTAGGACTACGTCGGTATTTCCCCAAAGAGGAAGGGATGATGCAGCACATAGAAGGTAGGTATTTCCCTTGGTGATGAGACCAAGGTTATCGAACCAGTAGGAGAACCAAGTAGCACAACGTAAACATCCCCTGCCCACAAATAACAAATACTCGCAACCCAACGTGTAAAAGGGGTTGTCAATCCCTTTCGGGTAGCGGCGCCTCAAGATAGGCAAAAAGACGCGAATAAAATTTTAGTAGATTGATATATTGAAGGCTAAATAAAATAAATAAGAATAAAACGCAGCAAGGTATTTTTGTATTTTTGGTTTACTTGATCTGAAAATAAAAGCGAAGGAAAAGTAGATCGCAAAGGCAAATAATATGAGGAAGAGACCCGGGGACTGTAGGTTTCACTAGTGGCTTCTCTCGAGAAAGAGCAAACAATGGGTAAAAAAAGTATAGTTGGACAATTGATAGAACTTCAAATAATCATGACAATATCGAGGCAATGATCATTATATAGGCATCACATCCAAGATTAGTAGACCGACTCCTTCCTGCATCTACTACTATTACTTCACACATCGACCGCTATCCAGCATGCATCTAGTGTATTAAGTTCATGGAGAAATGGAGTAATGCAATAAGAACGATGACATGATGTAGACAAGATCTATCTATGTAGAGATAGACCCCATCATTTTATCCTTAGTAGCAACGATACATACGTGTCGGTTCCCCTTCTGTCACTGGGATTAAGCACCGTAAGATCGAACCCACTACAAAGCACCTCTTACCATTGCAAGATAAATAGATCAAGTCGGACAAACAAAACCCAAATATTGGAGAAGAAAGACGAGGCTATAAGCAATCATGCATATAAGAGATCAAAGAAACTCAAATAACTTTCATGGATATTAAAAGATAGATCTGATCATAAACTCAAAGTTCATGTGATGCCAACAAACACAACGCAAAAAGAGTTAGATCATATGGATATCCAAGAGACCATTGTGTTGAGAATCAAACGAGAGAGAGGAAGCCATCTAGCTACTAACTACGGACCCGAAGGTCTACAAAGAACTACTCACGCATCATCAGAGAGGCACCAATGGAAGTGGTGAACCCCTCCGTGATGGTGTCTAGATTGGATCTGGTGGTTCTGGACTCTGCGGTGTCCGGAATTGATTCTTGTCAACTACCCTAGGGTTTCTGGAATATTGGGGTATTTATAGAGCAAAGAGGTGGTCCGGGGGGCACCCGAGGTGGGCACAACCCATCAAGGCGAGCCTGGGCCTCCAGGGGCGCCCTGGTGGTTTGTGCTCCCCTCGGAGCACCCCCAGGCACTGCCTTGGGCCATTGGGTGTCTTCTGGTCCATAAAAAATCGCCGTGAAGTTTCGTTGCATTTGGACTCTGTTTGGTATTGATTTCCTGCAATGTAAAAAACATGCAGAAAACAGCAACTGGCACTTGGCACTATGTCGATAGGTTAGTACAAAAAATGATATAAAATGATTATAAAACATCCAGGATTGATAATATAATAGCGTGGAACAATCAAAAATTATAGATACGTTGGAGACGTATCAGCTTCCCCAAGCTTAACTCCTGCTCGTACTCGAGCAGGTAAGTGATAAAACAGAATTTTTGATGTGGAATGCTTCCTCACATATCATATCATATCCTTTTCTTTATAGCATGGACATTTGGACTTTTATATTGTTCAAAGGAATAGTCTAGTTTTGACATGATAACTTAAATACTCAAGCATATCAACAAGCAACCATGTCTTTCAAAATATCAATGTTAAAATA
The DNA here is from genome assembly GCF_018294505.1 of Triticum aestivum. Lineage (NCBI taxonomy): Eukaryota > Viridiplantae > Streptophyta > Magnoliopsida > Poales > Poaceae > Triticum > Triticum aestivum. The sequence goes on along the minus strand of NC_057809.1, from coordinate 274,070,601 downwards.
AGCTATCCCTAGCCCATTATGCTCAATCATTGTTCCATTCATGAAACAAACTCACATATTAACTACACCCATTGCTCAAGTATGATCATAGTGCCTCCTAGTTGGTGCTTTTATAAGAGATGATGGAGACTCAAATTCAAAAATAAAAATTGCATAAAGTAAAAGAAAGGCCCTTCGCAGAGGGAACTAGGGATTTGTAGAGGTGCCAGAGCTCAAAGCGAAAAACTTAGAGATAAAATTTTTTTGGGAGGTGTGTCCTTCCCACCAACAAAAACGACTTAGAGTTCCCAACACTTTTCATCCTAGATATATCATACGCGGTTCCCAAATAGAAAATAAAGTTTATTCCTTTTTCCACCGTACTTTCACTTTCCATGGCTAACCGTATCCATGGGTGCCTTCCATACCAACACTTACTAAGGAATTTATTATTTGACAACATAAAGTAAATTCATTTTTCATTTCAGGACTGGGCATCCCTAATACCTTTGCCTTGCTCTTGTGCAATGACAAGTGAATAAACACTCATTGTGAGAAGAACACATCTAGCATGGAAAATATTAGCCACCCCTCACCGCTCCGCGAGTAGTACGAACACACAAAAGAGAAGTTTATTTTGAAAATTAGAGATGGCACATAAAAAATTGCTTAGAACAGCAAAATAATACCGCATATAGGTAGATATAGGGGACTCATGTGGCAAAATTGGTTATAGGTTTTTTGGAGGCACAAGTAGTGACCATACTTAGTGCAAAACGAAGGCTAGCAAAAGATTGAGAAGCGACCAACCAAGAAATGAATAATCTCATAAGCGAGCATTAAGCATAATTAACACCGAATAATGCACCGCAAGTAGGATATAATTTCATTGCATAATTATTGACTTTCGTGCTTGCATAGGGAATCACAAACCTTAACACTAATATTCTTACTAAAGCATAATTACTCATCAAGATGACTCACATATCACATCATCATATCTCAAAACAATTACTAAGAATCAAGTTTATTTTGTCCAATGATCTTCATGTAAGTTTTTATTATATCCTTCTTGGATATCTATCACTTTGGGACTAATTTTCATATGTTGCTTTTGATAAGCTCAAACAAATATAAGTGAAGATCATGAGCATAATATTTTTTCTCTCAAATTAATTTAAGTGAAGCAAGAGAGAATTTCTTAAAAAATTTACTAACTCTCAAATAAATCTAAGTGAAGCAAGAGAGCATTTCTTCAAAAATACTAAATCACACCATGCTCAAAAAGATATAAGTGAAGCACTAGAGCAAGTCCATAGCTCATAAAAATTTAAGTGAAGCATACATGGCAATTCTAACAAGTCATGACATAATTTTGGTTCTCTCAAATAGGTGTGTATAGCAAGGAATCAGGACTTAAAACACAAAATAAAACAAGCAAAGACTCATATCTTACAAGACTCTCCAAGCAAAACACATAGTATGTGACGAATTAAAATATAGCTTCGAGTAAAATACCGATGGTCGTTAGAAGAAAGAGGGGATGCCACTCGGGGCATTGCCAAGCATAGTTGCTTGCTCTCTTTCGGATAATAGCTTGGGATGATGTGGCATCCTCAAGCTTAGGCTTTTATTACTCCTTATTGCTTCATCCATCGTAAGATAACCCAAAACTTGAAAACTTCAATCACACAAAACTCAACAAAAGCCTTTGTGAGATCCATTAGTATAAGAAAACAAATCACTACTATAAGTGCTGGAGTAAACAAATTCATATTTTGTTCTTGCATTGTATCTACTGTATTCCAACTTTTCTATGGCAAAAACTCATCAAATAAGACCATAGAGCCATCAAAACAAGCACACAACGCAAAGAAAACAGATTCTATGGCAAAAAATCATCATAGAAAATCAAGCACACAACACAAAGAAAACAGAATATGTCAAATACAGAACAGTCTGTAGCAATCTCGGCAATTCGAATACCTCTGTAACTCCACAAACTCTCAAAAAATAGGAAGACCTGGGAAATTTTTATATTAATCTACTGCAAAAGGAATTGGTATTTTATCGCCCTCTGGTTAAAAATGACTATTATTTTCGTGAGCGCAAAAGTTTCTGTTTTTTCAGCAGGATCAAACAACTATCACCCAAGAAGATCCTAAAGGATTTACTTGGCACAAACACTAATTCAAACACAAAAACACAATCATAACAGTAGCATAATTGTGCAAACACTTAAGAACAGAAAGCAAAAATCAAAAATAAATTTTATTCATTGGGTTGCCTCCCAACAACGCTGTAGTTTTACGCTTTTAGCTAGGCATAAAGCAAGGATCTAAGTTTTGTCATATTTGTTTTGAGATCAATAAGATGCCCTCATGATTGATTCATATGGTGGCCTAATTCTTGTTCTACGAAAGTATTCCATACCCTTCCTCAAAGGAAATTGGAACTTAATATTGCCTTCTTTCATATCAATCACGGCACCGATAGTGCGTAAAATGGTCTACCAAGAATAATTGGACAAGACGGATTGCAATAAATATCAAGAACAACAAAATCTATGTGCACATAATTCCTATTTGCAAGAATAAGAACATCATTAATTCTTCCCATGGGCTTTTTAATAGTAGCACCCGCCAAGTGCAAATTTAAAGAATATTCTTCAATATCGGTAAGACCAAGCACATCACATAAAGATTTCGGAATTGTAGAAACACTAGCTCCCAAGTCACACAAAGCAAAGCACTCATAATTTTTAATCACTTTGATAGTAGGTTCCCACTCATCATGCAATTTTCTAGGAATTGAAACGCTAATTCTAACTTTTCTTCTAAAGCTTTCATCATAGCATCAACAATATGTTTAGTAAAACCTTTATTGTGTTCATAAGCATGGGGTGAGTTTATCATGGATTGCAACAAAGAAATACAATAAATCAAAGAGCAAATATCATAATTAAAGTCTTTGTAATCCAAAAGAGTGGGTACATCACTAGTTAAAGTTTTGACCTCTTAAAACCCACTTTTATCAATTTTCTCAACAAAATTTTCACCCTCCGAAATAGCAGGACGCCTTCTAACTAAAGTTGACTCTTCTACAGTCCCTTTTTCATAAATCTTAACTTTACTAAACAAGGAATCAATATAAGAAACAACAATCATTTTAAGATCTTCAACACTTTTGTTAAAGTAATCACTAGAAAATGGTTTTTCTAATAGTTCTCTTTTAGCTCTAAGCATAGCGGTTGTTTTCTTACTTTCATCCATAGAAAGATAAAGAGATTTAGTTGATTCTTCTACATTAGGCACAAAATTTTTCATCTTGAGACTTTCCACATCATGAGAAATTCTATCAATACCTGTAGAAAAATCATCAATCTTACTTAACTTTTCTTCTATGATAGTGTTGAAAACTTTTTGCGTGTTGATAAATTCCTTAATATTATTCTTAAGATCAGAGGTGTTCCTATTATTATTATAAGAAGGATTTCCATATGAATTATCATAATTATTAGAGGAATTACTTGGAAAAGGCCTAGGATTAAAATTACCTCTATAAGCATTGTTATTGAAATTGTTGCGCGAGATAAAATTCATATCTACGACATCACTATTTTGATTAATCAAAGTAGACAAAGGCATATCATTGAAATCAATAGGAGCACTTTTACTAGCAACCATTTTCATAAGAGCATCAACTTTTTCACTCAAAGAAGAAATTTCTTCAACCGAATTAACTTTTTTACTAGTAAGAGCTCTTTCGGTATGCCATTGTGAATAATCTGCTATAATATTATCAAGCAATTTAGTGGCTTCACCCAAAGTAATTTCCATAAAAGTACCACTCGCAGCGGAATCTAAAAGATTATGAGAAACAAAATTCAACCCCGCATAAAAATTTTGTATGATCATCCAAAGATTTAACCCATGAGTTGGGAAATTCCTTACCATCATTTTCATCCTTTCCCAAGATTGTGCAACATGCTCATGTTCAAGTTGCTTGAAATTCATGATCTTGATTCTAAGGGAAATAATTTTTGCGGTTGGAAAATACTTCGTGATAAAAGCATCTTTGCACTTATTCCAAGAATCAATACTATTATGAGGCAAAGAAGAAAACCAAATTTTTGTAGAATCACGCAAAGAAAACGGAAATAATTTCATCTTTGCCACATCATTGTCCACATCTTTTTTCTTTTGCATATCGCATAATTCAACGAAGGTATTAAGATGGATGTGGCATCCTTATTAGCAGTACCGAAAAAATGATCTTTCATAACAAGATTCAGCAAAGCAGTATTAATATCACAAGACTCCGCACTAGTGGTGGGAGGAGCAAGCGTTGTTCCAATAAAATCATTGTTGTTGGTATTTGAAAAATCACACAATTTGGTGTTCTCTTGAGTCATGATGACTACACAACAAGATTGCACTCAAAAAAAGATCTGGCGAGAAAACGGCGAACGAAAAAGAGGGTCGAATAAAACAACATTTTTTGTGAAGTGGGGGAGAGGAAAACGAGAGGAAAATGGCAAATAATGTAAATTGCAAGGAGATGAGATTTTTGATTAGGAACCTGGTATATGTAGATGATCCTCCCCAATAACGGCGCCAGAAATTCCTTTTGATGTCGGCTAGGACTACGTCGGTATTTCCCAAAAGAGGAAGGGATGATGCAGCACAACGACGGTAGGTATTTCTCTCAGTGATGAGACCAAGGTTATCGCACCAGTAGGAGAACCAAGAAACACAACGTAAACAACCCCTGCACACAACCCGACGTGTAAAAGGGGTTGTCAATCCCTTTCGGGTAGCGGCGCCTCAAGATAGGAAAACGGACGTGAATAAAATTGTAGTAGATTGATAGATCGAACGCCAAATAAAATAAATAAGAATAAAACGCGGTAGGGTATTTTTGTATTTTTGGTTTAGTAGATCTGAAAATAAAAGCAAAGGACAAGTAGATCGTAAAGGCAAATAATATGAGAAAGAGAACCGGGGGCCGTAGGTTTCACTAGTGGCTTCTCTCAAGAAAAATAGCAAACGGCGGGTAAACAAATTACTGTTGGGCAATTGGTAGAACGTCAAATAATCATGATGATATGCAGGAAATGATCATTGTATAGGCATCACATCCAAGATTAGTAGACCAACTCCTGCCATCATCTACTACTATTACTCAACACATCGACTGTTATCCAGCATGCATCTAGTGTATTAAGTTCTTGGAGAAACAGAGTAATGCAATAAGAACGATGACATGATGTAGAAAAGATCTATCTATGTAGAGAGATACCCCATCGTTTTATCCTTAGTAGCAACGATACATACGTATCGGTTCCCCTTCTGTCACTGGGATCAAACCCACTACAAAGCACCTCTTCCCATTACAAGATACATAGATCATGTTGGCCAAACAAAATCCAAATATCAAAGAAGAAATACGAGGCTATAAGCAATCATGCATATAAGAGATCAAAGAAACTCAAATAACTTTCATGGATATAAAAAGATAGATCTGATCGTAAACTCAAAGTTCATATGATCCCAACAAACACACTGCAAAAAGAGTTACATCATATGGATATACAAGAGACCATTGTATTGGGAATCAAACGAGAGAGAGGAAGCCATCTAGCTACTTCCTGCGGACCCAAAGGTCTACAAAGAACTACTCACGCATCATCGGAGAGGCACCAATGGAAGTGGTGAACCCCTCCGTGATGGTTTCTAGATTGGATCTGGTGGTTCTGGACTCTACGGCGGCTGGAATTGATTTTTGTCGACACCCCTAGGGTTTCTGGAATATTGGGGTATTTATAGAGCAAAGATGCGGTCCCGGGGGGCACCTAAGGTGGGCACAACCCACGAGGGCGTGCCTGGGCCTCCAGGCGCGCCCTTGTGGGTTGTGCTCCCCTTGGAGCACCACCCAGGCGTTGCCTTGGCCCATTGGGTGTCTTCTGGTCCATAAAAAATATTCGTAAAGTTTCGTTGCATTTGGAATCCGTTTTGTATTGAATTCCTGCGATGTAAAAAACATGCAGAAAACAACAACTAGCACTTGGCACTATGTGAATAGGTTAGTACCAAAAAATGATATAAAATGACTATAAAATGATTATAAAACATCCAAGATTGATAATATAACAACATGGAACAATAAAAAATTATAGATATGTTGGAAACGTATCAAGGCCCATATAGGTTAAAAAGGCCGGCCCAATCAAAGGCCCGTAGTATTTACTCAGGTACTAGTGGGCAAGCCCAATAACGGCCTATTTAAACATGGCCCATTTACGGCCCGAAGCCAGATCTGGCCCGTTAATTGTTTGCCGAATATCTGGGCCCAATTACGGCCCAGTGACGTCTCGTCCTGCTAGAGGCCCGATGTAGACATGGGCCCATTTCAGCCTGGTGTGTCTTTCGTCCTGGGAATGACCCGTGCTGCCCATGGGCCATATATGGTCCGACGCACCATCCGGCCCTCTAACGGCCCATGATAATGGTGGCAATGGTTCAACCCAATGTGACTTTGGGCCTGTTAAAGGCCTGTCATATAAATCGGCCCATTGATGCCTGTACTATGCTTTCGGCCTCTTAAAGGCCCATGATATCAGTGGGCCAACTAAGGCCCGAGATATGTTTCGGCCTGGTAATGGCTCGTCAGATAACTGGGCCAAAAAAGGCCTAGTCTACATTTTAGCCCGCCGAAGGCCCGTCGACGACTAGTGAAAATCGAGGCCCAACATGGATTTCGGCTTGCTAAAGGCCCATGGTTTCTTCTGGGCCGTAACAGGCCAGCAGAATATTCAGCCTGTTAATGGCCCAAAGCTACATGGTCCCAACTAAGCACCGGGTCCACTAAAGGCCCAACTAAACTTTGGGCCGAATAAAGGCCCATGTAAGTTGTGGGCGTGGCGCAAAGTGTGAAGGCCCCAATGGCCTTTTAGGCCCAAGAAAGTTACAGGCCGGCCCAATTGTGGCCCGCTAAAACGTAGGCCCATTAGAGGCGAATGTTTCGGCCCGGTCGACTACATCAGATTTTCTCCATTTTCTCAGATAGCGAATGATGGCAGTAACTAGTAGGAATTAAGAACAAACCTACTCTATACAATAAAGAAATTATGACATAGTAACTTAGAATAAACCTACACTATACATTAAAGGATTTATGGTATATTACTGTAACACCCTCGATGCGACTATATCTCCCACGTGTCGAGGCACGACTTAGAGGCATAATCGCATTGAAGGCATATGTCGCAAGTTAGGCAATCTTCACAACATCCCGTGTAATATAAATAATAAAGGGGAGATAACAATAGTTGGCTTACACTCGCCACGTCAATCAAGTACATAAATAACATTATATCATCCAAACACTCATGGCCTGACTACGGCGCCAAAATGAATGATAACCCAACATGCGACATGGTCCCAATCACCCCCAACTGGGCACCACTACTGATTATCGGGAAAGGAAACATAGTATCGTTGAGAGTCTTCGTCGAACTCCCACTTGAGCTCATATGCGTCTCCTGGATCGGAATCATCGGGCCCTGCATCTGGTGTAATAGTAATCTGTGAGCCACAGGGACTCAGCAATCTCGCACAGTCGCGATCAAGACTATTTAAGCTTATAGGTAAGGCAAGGTAAATATGTGGAGCTGCAGCAAGCGACTAGAAAATATGGTGGCTAACTTATTCGCAAAAGAGAGCGAGAAGAGAAGGCAAAGCACGAGCGGGAAACTAGAGAGAAACCTGCACAAACATTACTCCAACAACGTGTCCACTTCCTGGACTCCGCCGAGAAGAGGCCATCACGGTAACACACTCAATTGATTCATTTTAATTAAGTTAAGGTTCAAGTTATCTACAACCGGACATTAACAAATTCCCATCTGCCCATAACCGCGGGCACGGCTTTCGAAAGTTCAATCCCTGCAGGGGAGTCTCGACTTAGCCCATGACAAGCTCTCATGGTCAACGAAGGAATAGACCTCCTCCCAAGATGTTCTGATCAGACTCGGTATCTCGGTAACTCAAGACACTTCGACAGGTTAAAACAAGACCAGCAACACCGCCCGAATGTGCCGACAAATCCCAATAAGAGCTGCACATATCTCTTTCTCAGGGCACACTCAGATGAGCGCTCCATACAACTAAAACCAAACATCAAGTTTCCCCAAGGGGGCGCTGCACAGGACTCTAGTTTGGACCAACACCCAGAGGAGCACTGGCCCGGGGGGTTTAAAATAAGATGACCCACGGGCTCCGGAAACCCGAGGGAAAAAGAGGCTAGGTGGAAAATGGTAAGACCAAGGTTGGGCATTGCTGGAAAAGCTTTAATCAAGGCGAACTATCAAGGGGTTCCCATTATAACCCAACCGCGTAAGGAACGCAAAATCCGGGAACATAACACCGATATGACGGAAACTAGGGCGGCAAGAGTGGAACAAAACACTAGGCGAGAGGCCGAGCCTTCCACCCTTTACCAAGTGTATAGATGCATTAAGATAACAAGATAATATAATGATATCCCAACAAGTAAATAAATGTTCCAACGAGGAACGGCCTCCGACCTTCACCTGCAAGTAGTAACGCTATAAGAGGGGCTGAGCAAAGCGGTAACATAGCCAATCAACGGTTTGCTAGGTCAATGGTGGGTTAGAGGTTTGACATGGCAATTTGGTAGGCTTGCAAGCAAGTGGTAGGCATCGTAGCATTGGCATAGCAAAAGAGTGAGCAAACTAGCATAGCAAAGATAGTAGTGATTTCGAGGGTATGATCATCTTGCCTGCACAGTTGTCAGAGTTGACTGGATCCTCGAAAGCAAACTCAACGGGCTCCTCGTTAGTGAACTCGTCTCCCGGCTCTACCCAAACAAGACAAACAAGCAACAAGGACACAATCAACCACGTGCAAGGATCAAGCGATATGATGCAATGATGATATGTTATGCGGGATGCGATGCGGGATGCAAAATGCAAGATATGACAGGAAATGCATGAACCTGGCCTCAACTTGGAAAACCAAGTGTGCCACTGGAAAGATGAGATGAAATCGCTTGAAAATGATATAAAGAACGCCGGAATCGGAGTTATGGTTTGGAAATGGCAAGCGATTCAAAATGACACCGGTCTGCGATTTACAGCAAGTAGGCACCGAAATGCAATGAAATGAACATGCTACAGCAACCAAACATGAAAAAAAAATACATGGCAGGGATGCACACAAGATGCTTAACAAAAGTCTAGCACTGAGCTACGGCCAATTCATCATTAACAGGTTCAAACAAGCATGGCAAAAATGCAAAATGCAAACAGATCTCAGACTTAGTGAAATCAACACTTGTCTGGAATTTCAGCTCAGGTAGCCCTCTTCGGAGCAACAAAACTACATGCCACAGGACCTGAACATGGCAAAGTAAAGCATGGCATGGAGCTACTCAAAGAGCTTAAGAAAAGTCCCTTAGTGACCTTGAGCCAAAAGGGATCAGAAAATACAATTGCAAGCACGTGAACATAGCAAAAACATAATCAGTTTTCAGACTTTGTGAAAACTGGCACATGCTGAAACATAACTCAAGTAGGCATGTTTACGAGCTTGATGCACTCACTACGGTGCAAGTCATGGCAAGACAAGCATAGACCCATAAAGAAGGCACAAAATTCAAGCTATACATGGCAAGAACAATAGCGTAGTATGCACGGATCAACTACAACATCACCGGCAAAATTGCAAACAAGTTGACAATCTGCCCAGATTCACAAAGTAGCAAAAGTAGAGCTCGATTGACTCAAGCTACGGTACTCCATAATTTCAAACAAAGACATGGATGGATAGAGCACTACAAGATTAACAAAACTCCCTTACTGATCATCCTCAAAAGAGGCACAGATCACTAGGAAACAACAAGAACATATGGCATCATGAGATAAACAGCCCCAGGACTTAGTGAAAATACTAAGTCCCTGAAAACAAAATTAGCAAGTGCACCACTTTGCAAGCTTGCACAAGACACCACACACATCCTAAAAATACATGGGTTGCACCTCTGGAGAGATGACAAAACCCTTAACAAAACATATGTAGAACTCACAGGCATAGCATGCACACATTAATCATGGCAAAAATGACAAAAGTGCTAAACGGAGTAGCAGATCTGACAATTAACTCAAGTAGCCCTCTTCTAACAGCATTTCGGGCATCGAGCTCAAATGAAAATGATGCAATGGAATGAAATGATGTACTCTCTGAGATGAACATTTTGATATGCTATATGCATGAATCGGAGCTACGGATGCAAAGTTACGGAGCTACGAACATGAGCACTTGGATCTACAATTTCTGGGACTTAGTGAAAAAAACGACCTAGAGTTAGGGTTTACTGTTCACGCCAGATCTAGATCGGGATCGCACGGAGCCCGAGGATCGCCGGCCGGAGTCTTCGCCGGAGTTCGTTGGAGAGGGAGAAGATGGCCGGGGGCGAGGCCGGAGGCGGCGGCCGGGACGGCGAGTGGCCCGCGGGGCGAGGCGGCGCGCGGCGGCCGGGGCCGGTGGCGGCTGCAGCGGCCCGGGCGACGAGGTGGCGACGGTGGTGGTGGGGCGGACCGCGGCGGCGCGGCGCCGGAGGCGGCGGAGGCGGCGGCTTGGCGCAGGTGGCGGCGGAGGGAGAGGCGCGGGGTGCGTGGCCCGGGTGGCGGCGGAGGGGGCCCACGATGGGCCTGGGCGGGCCACGGCGGCGGCGGCGGCCGGGTGCCAGGTGGCGCGCTGCCACTGGCTGCGGGCGGCGGCTACGGCACGTCCGGCCGGAACGGACACGTCCGGTGCGCGCGGTGGATTTTTTTAGGGTTAGGGGGAGAGGATCCGCGAATTTGGAATGGGGGGTGTATATATAGGCATAGGGGGAGCTAGGAGAGTCCAAATGAGGTGCGGTTTTCGGCCACGCGATCGTGATCGAACGCTCTAGATGATGGAGCAGAGTTAGGTGGGTTTTGGGCCAAAATGGAGGGCTGTTGGGCTGCAACACACACGAGGCCTTTTCGGTCCCTCGGTTAACCGTTGGAGTATCAAACGAAGTCCAAATGATACGAAACTTGACAGGCGGTCTACCGGTAGTAAACCAAGGCCGCTTGGCAAGTCTCGGTCCAATCCGGAAATGTTTAATCCCCAGACACGAAAGAAAGCTAGAAATGACCACCGGAGGAGAACGAAGCGCTGGAATGCAAAACGGACAACGGGGAAAATGCTCGAATGCATGAGACGAACACGTATGCAAATGCAATGCACTTGATGACATGATATGAGATGCATGACAACGACAACAACACACGGAGACAAAATCCGAACCCGAGGAAATAAATATAACTTAACGCCGGAAACGGCAAGAGTTGGAGTACAAATTGGGAAAGTTACATCCGGGGTGTTACAATTACATCCACTGGGCATCGAAGTTCGCCACCAGTGATCATAAAGCGCAATGAATAAGGAGATTACAAAAACTCGGCACCATTGCAGCGTAAAAAAATACTGAACCAAGACCACTTCCAAGATAGTTCAAGAAAGGTTAGCCTTGCGCGGGAACTGCTGTGCAAGCTGCTGAGCAAGGCTGTGAGACCGGCCAAGCATGTCGGTCATAGCTTCCAGGTGTAGCTATTTAGCAATGAGGTTCTCATTGGTGTTCTTCGCAATCTTTCTTAGAGATAGGACTTCAAGTCGAAGTAGAGTTACAGAATGCTTTTCTGCTAGAACTTGGGACTAGAACAGTCGAACTGTTTCAGACAGCGAATTCCGTGAGTTTGTCTGACTGCTAGTCTCAGGTAACTTGAACACTACAACAAGACAAGACTTTGGGGTTGTCTCGCTATCTTCAAGATGTTTTGCCTTCTTTGCTGCAATATATGTTGGGTTTGTCTCACAGCGTTCAGCAGACTTGTGCATGCCATCAGGCATATCACCCTGAAACAAGCAGAGAGATGACATGTTTTGCACATGTATACACAAAGATGATAACTGTGTTGTCAATACCATCCAATTTCAAATTAGAAAATAAAGAGTAAGTTCAAAATATCAATATCATAATTTGGCATTGTTCATAATGCAGGGAGCTTCACCACGCTACTGGATTACCATGTCAACATAACAAGCATAGATGAAGGGCAAAGACAATCATTGTATCTATTTTGGTTAATGTGCATGGCATGTTGTTCATATCATCAGCCACATGAGTAAGATAAAACAGGAGATGACAAGGTGCAAACATGGGCTGCTTCACCACACACTATATTAAAGATCCACAAAACAAGCATACATATAGGGAGTATTGAGTAATGTGCATGGTATGAATAAGGAATTTGGTTTTACAAGTAAAACTTGGAACTTACGGTTGTTGCGAACATGCATTTTGATAGAAACAGCAAACTAAACAATAGTTAATGATAGGGAGTCTGAGAAAATTAAACAGCATTTGAGGATAAAGGCTTTAGAAGGACTGACTTACATTAACAGTTAACACCGGCTTTATAATGCCCTTCTCCATGTCAAGGGAAGGATAACTCAGGAATTTCAGCATAGAATCTTCTTCATAAGCATTGCTTGTACTTTACATTTTGTAGATAGTAATTATAGATATGGTAATACTGGAAGGGATAGAGGATAATGAAGATAAGATACAGATTGATGCTACATAATCAACTACCAATCCCTAGAAGTACAAGTGGTACAGGAAAAAATGTACTGACAAGAGCAATGGGCTATACTTCTGCACTCGCATTGTCTGTGTACTCAACTTTTTGGTAATATTAAATATAGATCTGATATTTTTTAATAAATGGTGGGCGAGGGAGATAAGAGTGTTTTGAACACTAGTGTACTATACAAAACGTTCTTATATTATGGGACGGAGGGAGTAGCTGTTAATGTAAGTATAGTGATAGACGATTTTCAGTCCTTAAAAGAGGACTGCAGAGCTAAACGTCTTCAAAAGCATTGGGTTGATTCTAAATTTATGTAAGAGTCCATATGGATCTTATAATGTCCACCAAATGGACTATAACGAGGCTAACATGTGCAGTGATGCTACATAATCAACCAGCTATGAAAGTAAGTATGGTAATATAGGGCAAGAGGTACTCACAAGAGCAATGTAGTGTGTAGTATAGTTGCGAGATTCTATGTTCCCTTGAGAATGAATGTTCTTCTGCGAATAGTTTTCGTACAAGTGAGACATTAAGCCACGTGCAGAAATGTAGTTCAAATTATGATGTGATATCATAGACAGTACCTTATGCTGGAGACGAGACCAGTGTGTAACAAGATTATTCCAATCACTGTTTGATAAATGTAGCACTAGAGACTTTATAGAAATTTCGCTTAGAGGCTTGCCATCGAAGTGCGCTTGCCTCAAGTTGGAACGATACTTCATCAATGAGTGCTTGAAAAGCACAACCAACCCTTGCTTGTCTTGACAATCCAGTTTGGTCCTCGCCTATTTAAAAGAATGAAATCTTGTGTCCTCTATTAGCAGAAACATATGCAGTAATTAGCATGAATAACAATAGTACATTACTTACACGTAAGTTGCGGAGGAAGACTGGAAATTGTTCTGTGTCTACGGTATAATGTTTCCATGAAGGAAAGATTCGCACAAATTTACTAACAACAATATAAGCTTCATCTTCTAAACTGGGAAGAAATGGAAGAGGGGTCATATTTGCTGCAATTGGGGCTCTCTCTCGTTTGAAAAGGGATTTGGCAACTGGATTTGGTGTACTCTTTGTTGGAATTGGGGTTTTGCGTCGTAGAGCTAGTACTATGTTAACTGGCATCATCATACTATTTGTTGTAGTTGGGTCTGCTAAGTTGGGGCATCAGAGATGACGAGTGTAGTAGGGCTAGAGTTTGCTAGAGATGGGGCCATGTTTTGTGGGTTAAGTGATATTGCAACTACACCTAATGGGCTATTTGATTTATCAGGTGTCACTACCTTTTCCAAATACTTTGCTTGTGCTCCTCTACGATTAGCAATTGCCCCCTTCCTTTTGAACGTCTGATACACAAGAACAACATTTGAATGGATAAATATGGTATGATGACAGATGCAATATGTACTGAAAATGGATAGGCAGGGCGTATTCACATACATGATGTGTAAACTAAGCTAATGGCAGTGTAACAAAGTTGAAGCAATGGAAAGCATCAGTTGCAAGATATGTGGGACCAATATAACCTTGGAAAGTTAGAGCAAGCACCTTGATGGGTGAATAAGATGGGGCATCTGCCTCTGACTCCTCCACTAGGGAGCTACATTGACTTAGGTCTCCCTCTAGCTCAGAATCACTATTAGGATCACATTTTGAGCATGAATTTGTAGGTGGAGAGCGTTTGCATTGCATTGCATCCAGACTTGATTTCAGTGCCTTAATGCCAAGTTTGACAGCCATGGCATTGTTGTGCTTTATTCTTTTCATGTGTGTAAGCTCATAATCATTATTATACTGTTCAGTATCTGAGATTCATGAAAACATAAAAAGTAGTCAGATTATCTATGGAATGCATTGCGGATTCAACATGAAGAGTGTCTCCCTATAAACCCCTGCATATGCAAAGTTCACCCCCAACCGTGCTGACCAGACCACACACAGAAATACAAGCCTCTTATGTCTTTATAACAGGCAGAGACACATTTCAAAATTGAAGTAGGAACATTAGAATCATACCAAATTTGTATTTGAACAAATAAACTAAGGAATTATGAGTGGCATAATGTTTAGCTTCAAGGGTGGAGTCTTGGTAGTGCGACACAAAGCAAGTAGGCAGATTGTAGTCCACTTAAAATTTCATAGTCTATGTAAAAGGTGGAAATGACACTTTTTTCTATACAATGCAGTGTTCGTTTCCCACACATGACGGAAGAGATCACACAGAGAAATACTATTCACTCATGTCTGCGGTTCCAGTATTTTGAAACAGGGTGGTCCACCCTAGAAGAATATTGACAACAAATATGACAAGGCAAGCATAGATGTAGTGAATCAATCATTACTTGTGAGATTACTAGGACAAGTATGCAGAATTGTAACTGCAGTAAGAGACCATCCAAAATCTGAATCAAGAAGTTGGTCTAGCACTTATTGTTTGCAACTAATGGACGTGAATAATTGGATATCATATCGAATGAGTAGGAAAGAAAAGAAAAATTGTCAATAAACATGCCCTGCAATAGTAATATGGGTCAATGTTACTATGACCAACAATCCAAAATGACTAGTGTCTGTTCCTAGGGCCAAAATTTTGAAACCTTGTGAACTTTATAGGTACTAAAGATAACTGAAATACATCTGAACCATTAAGTGTAGGTAGCACTCAGTACACAACAAACCCTAATGAAAGTCCTGCCTAATGAGTAATGAATCAATTAAAAAATGGGTGATGAGGAGTGGTTGCTCAGTGTTGAGGACGTATCTCAGGATAAATCAGGTTGGCTTAGTGGCTGCTGCACACCTGAGCCCTGAACGGACTGGGAAGGTAGGCACAGCGGCGCGCCCGGGCAGCGGTGATGTTGTTGCGCGATCGGCTCCTGACCTCATGTTAGTCCGGCGTCTCTTCCTAGAGTCATGCCATCTGGGGATGGCAAGTCATTGGCGAGGTAGGCAGCTGGGGGCAAGTAGAGATCGGAAGCGCAACAGAACCGAGGAGAATCAGGGCCTGGGCCAACCCAAAATCCCAGGCTGGGCCGCGGCCCACCGTGGGCACCCTGTAGATACACACTCGAGCGGCGTACATGCATTTTAGAAAATAATTACGAACATTTAGCTAACCAATTAAACAACTCTATTTTAATAATATCAGCTTCGTATTTGAACAACTAACCTTGTTTAGCTTGATGGGTGGAGTAGTGCTAATATGACACGAAGCACGTATGTTGATCGTATAGTGATCATAAAAGGAGGAAACCCTAAGCATTTTTTTAGCAAAAGAGGGTTTCCCCTCTGATTTCTATTAAAGAAACCACCACGGAACCAACATAATCAATTAAACTAAGCATGTGTTGACACCAAATTTTGGCATGGTCAAGAGCTTAATTAATATGGTCTCAAATGGAGAGGTGATATACATGGAAAAGTTCCGTATTGTTGAAATGAACAACTTTGAAGTTTGGGCCATCGCCATCCGGTCTCATCTCGAGGGTCGACATTGTGCTAGAAGTATTAGGATTTGGGCACTCAGAGTACTGTTTGGATGATTACGACCCCAAGACGGCCTCATATGGAAAATTAATGAACACGAATTGTCTTCTTCTTGTCGAAATGATTGATTCTGATATGAAAATCGTCTCAATAGGTGTTCGGATGCAAAAGTTAGAGATATCAGAATGCAGCCCTGTCAGGAGGCGAAATATGGCACGCCCCACCAGAAAAATATCTAATGGGTAGCGTGTGGCACCCGGCTTAGAACAACCGGTTTACCTTGTATTTCCAGCCCAAAGACCATGTCTTCTGGCAACATACAACATCTTGGTATAGAATACAATCGCTTTATTGCTACTAGCGGAACATGGTACAACGAGTTGCGAGGCCAAGCGGCACACACGGTGCGGCTGAACAATATGTACATTATTTAGTGAACATAAAGGGGCCCCGATCATGAGAACTACGCAGCAGCAGAATGGCGACGAAGCGGGACTCCATAGCACAGGGACACCGATGTGGACACAATCTAGACTCGGTCAGCACTCCTTTCCAACGACACTTTCCTAAAAGCTGGCATGACACGCCAGGTCAGTACATTGAATGTACTTGCAAGCTCACAACAAGCATAAACATAATGACAAACAATATCATGACAATTAACCAATTGAATCATTGATGAAAAATCATATTAGGAATGTAGTGATCAAGATCTCGTGACTTAAGTCCCTCGGACTTGCTTACCAAACGGTGATCGCTCTAGGATCACAAATGGACCAACATCTTGGTCGTTAATTAGGTTACCTCGTAACCAAATGGTGATCTTACTTGGATCACAAACTGAACAATGACTTGGCCTCCAGCATCAAGATGATTTCTCAACCATCCTCTCTCCAACAGTGCAAAGTTATCATCTTAGTGTGCAAAATTATTTAAACGTTGACCCATGGTGTGACCTACTTTCGAGCTTGTCTGTAACTGTGGACTCGGCTATCGATAGATTTAATACACTCTGCAGAGGTAGTGCACTGTATACACACCACGGAACCCATGGCCTTGCACTCCCATTCGGGTGGACCAACGGCATTCCGACATAACCCCTCCATTGCCATGACACTCTCCCGGCCACTCCGACTCACTCCCCACTAGGCTAAGTCCTGGGTGGCCCCGTGCCTACCAAAGACACCAATGGCCACCGTGGTGGCAAAGCATAAACGGTCCCAAACGGGGACAAGGTACCATAACAACAATGGGCACACAAGGTTATATCTGCTTATCAGGCCAGGGTAACACACGCCCATAACCTTCCCTCATTGGAGGCAACGACGAAAGGCATGACAATGGACCGAATAAAGGTCTTCCCACAAAGGCAAGTGTGGTTGCGCTGGGAAAAATCTCGATTCAGTGGCACCATGACCCGACCAACGATGTGTTCAAGTTGAATTATTGTCAGGTTCAACTTAAAGTGAAAGTAACCGGTGTCATGATATGCCATTCAAACACAATACTAATATATGCACCACATATCATCATAAATAATTGGGTCAACATCATCAACTACTAAGCATAGATATCAATAACTCATAACAACTTCCTGGTGACGTTTGTTTAGCAAATTTACCATGACAATATCTTTGCATAATTCTTTTCACACTCAAGAAAATATTAAGCCAACTAATTCTTTTTCAAAAACATATTACTTCTTCATAATCAAATATTACTTCTAATGACTTAAACTAACTTAGTTAGTTGTAAACTTCTGTAGACTAAACATATCAACTTAAAAAAGCATCCAATAGAATATTTTTTAGTGAATTAAATGCATGGATTAAATCATTTGTTCAAGTTGAAAAATCACAAATATTGCAATGACACCATAATAATGTAGCTGTGGCCTGCCTTAGTGCAGATGAGGGTCACACTCCTCTTGGTGATCCTCAAGACAAGCTTCACTTTCTGAAAAAACAATTATAAACATAAAAAGAAAACATCAAGAACCACTCTGAAATTCACCAGAAAATCTAGACAGGAGAGAAAAATCTCATTTTTGGTGAGCTGCTAGATCTTTTCATTAAGAACGTAATGCAAAAAGAATCAATTCATTTGGGCTTATGGTTAAAAAGTTGTGGCTGTTTGAAGCTCTCTGGAAAAAAATGAATTTGATTTAAATAAAACAGAACTAGGGGGGTAACGTGGAGGGCGTAAACCCCATGGGGCGCCTCCACTCGTACCGCATCGGGCGCGGCCAGAGTGGCTGACAACGGGCCCCGCTAGTCAAGTGAGAGGGAGGGGGAAACAGAGCACGGCGGAGCTGCGCCAGAGCACACACCGGTGAGGAAGGCATCTTGGCCCGAGCTAGAGGGATAGATCGAAGGAGAAGATGGAGGCGCACCTGCCCGTAACCGTAGATTAGCTAGGGGTGGTCAGACGACGTCGGAACGGGCCTCTCTAGCAGCGATAGAGAGCGGAGGTCACCGGAGTTGGGGACGACGGCGACCAGAGGCTGCACTAGTGGTTCCAACCGGGTCGGACGGCACCACTGAAGCACGACGGAGGCTCTGGAAGAGTGGCCTGAGCCTGGGAGAAGCTGGAGCTGTGGAGACGACCCAAGGGGATCGCCGGCGAGCTCAATCTCGGGGACGGTGGCCCGAGGCCAGCCCGGCCGGGCTATAACTTCCTACTGGCTTGTGGAGTGAGTGAGAGGAGTGGTGATGCTCGAGAGGGATGGGGAGGGTTGTATTTATAGCCAAGCAAGGTGAGGGGTTTGGGCTCCGCCGAAGAACACCTGGACACGGTGCCCGGTGACGAACGGCGTCAGTGAGCGAGGGGAAGGCGACACAGCTCACGCGGGCACTATGAGCGGGTAGAGGTGAGCACAGGAACAAGGGGGGGTAGCGACGAACATAGTACGAGGCGCACTGATGGGTTGGCCGGACCGCGCCCGTGCTTGCTGCGGCGAGCTCAGGCATCAGCGAGCACCAGGAGGGAGTTAAGTGAGTAGAGACGGGGATGGTGGCGAGGTTTGGCGAGGTGCGGCAGGCAGGGAAGCGAGCACACACCGAACAGAGCGCTCTGCGGCACTCGGAGCGCGGTGACAAGCGGGTTGGCACCATGCACACACGTGGTCACCGCGTGCACTTCGGCATAGAGCCACGGCTGGCCCCAATTTCATGTCTGGCATGTAGTCCTTAGTATTTTGGGTTGAGCCCATTCTTTGATTCGAGCTCGGGTGTAGTAAGTTGGAGTTTCACTACAAGGTAAGTTTCTGGACAGTAACTTTGAGAGTTAACTGTGGTCAAATTACTAAGAGTTGGGAGCTGAGCTTTGGAGGTTAGCAATCATCTAGGAAGGTAGTGATGCACAAGAAAATTCAGCAGCATTGCAGCAAGTAAAATGGTAGTTGCTGTAGAAACTACAATTTTTGTCCAGAACAGAAAATATTTTCTGTAGCAAAAATATTCCAAAAACTGATGCAATTTTTTTGCTGAGGAAGGTGCCCTAGGGTTCGAAGAATATTTGGGAATTTTCTCAGATTTTTGTGGGCAAGAAAAATTGGGGTTGCTTTGGAGCACAAGTGGCTGGTTAATGTTTTAGAGGAGAAAATGAATATTTTTCATTTAGGAAAAATATTCCTAATATTATTTTGAGGTTGATCAGAGAAGAAATGATGGCTAGAGAGAGAAATGAGTCACTTGGGTGAAAGTCAAGGTGATTCCCAAGTGTTTAAGTCCAGCTGAAGAGATTCAAAACCCCAAATTCAAATCAAAACCAAATAAAAATCAGAAAAGGAAGAGAGGGCAAAACCAGGCTGTCACATAGTGCGAGAAATAGATGTTTTGCGCGGCTGTTTGGGCACAGAAGATGGCTTTAAATCGAAAAACATTCAACATGAAAGTTGTTCTTCTTGTCGAACCGAGTAAATATTTTGTTGGGCACATTTTCATCAGAGGTCGTTTACTGCCACAAAAAAGACCCACAAGGTGTAGCCAGTTTTAAACCGGGTGGCTTTGGAAAGTTCGGACAAAACCAATCCGAATTTGACTAGGGTTTTGGATGTGAATCCAAGTCTTTTCCTTGCACGGGAAGTCCAGCCGCCTCTTATATACCTAAGGGGTGACGGCCAAATGAACAACACACAATCGAACAAATCATCTACCAGTTTTTATCTTTACTTTTATCTCTCTCCCTTGTTTTTCTTCTTCCTCATTTTTCATTCGTTCTTCTTGTTGCAGGGCGACAAACCTCGAGGCCCTAGGGGCGATCAGGTCGACCTAGGGCAGCCCACAGCTGCCGTGTGCCCTATTGGGGTCCCTCCCAGGTGTGTGGGGTTTCAGGTCCTTAAAAGCACTCGTCAGATTGCTTGCGTACCGCGGTTCCGGATGGGTCTCCTTCGACGCGAGCTGCGGTGCATCACTCCCGGTGATGGAGGTACACGGTGACGTGTTCGTGTGCGAACACAGTTTTTGGCGACTCCGCTTGGGAAGAAGCTTTGAAAGGTTCCTAGCCCATTCTTGCTACTAAGAGATCATCATCTAGAGTTTGCAATCTACAAAGGTAATATGAATACACAATTCCCTACCGTAGATACAAATAATTCATGTGGTGTTACTAGATCATTCAATGAGTATACTCTATTGGCTAGCCCTAGTTTTTGCAATAATGCATATAATTATGTGCATAGGCCGATTCAATGTAATTTACATGCTCCAACTTCTTATGATACTAGTAACATACAACATATGTATCCTAACTCTCATGCATCGGCAACCCTACAAATCCATATGCCAATGAACAGCATGATGGGTTCGGTTAATCAATTTGAAACACCTCATGTTAAAATTTCCAATAGCATCCAAGAAAGTGTTTCACCCTTTTATTCATTGGCAACTAATTTGCAATATGTGAATCCAACCTTGCCGATGGATGGGAGAATTGGCCATACTGCTACTAGCTATTCGGCTAATTACTCTCAACCATCATATGCTACACCTCATGACAGTAATTTTTCAGCACCATACGCAACTGTATATGTTCATAATTTGGCTTCACACCTTTCTGGTCATAGCCAAATAAATGTAAATCTTACAGGAGTGGTTGTGCCAAATATTTTAGAAGATGAGCTAGTGGTGGCTGCATTGAAGAGTTTAGCCCAAAATAAGAGGATTCGTGCTCTTTGCCTTGAACAATATGAAAAAGGGCTATTTCCTGATTATGTGGCAATAAAAGCTAGATTTTTGCAAGAAGATGAATCTTTGCCAATTGATAAAATTGGTAATCAAAAATATGGTTTTACAACAATGCATATGCCTTCACCTAGTACTACATCATATTATACACTGCCTACACAATTGCAATGTTTCGGCAACACCCATGTGTCATTGCCGAAAGATTCTAAAAGCATTGGGGGGCAATCATACCCGGAGTTGGCTGAAATTGAGAACAAACTTAAAGCCAATTTTGCCGCTCGCCGCCAGAAACAAACAGAAAAAGTATTGGCTCAAATTAAAGAATCATGGCAAATTGGTAGAACCGGTGAAAAGAATGATGATTCAGAAAGTAAAAGTGCTTCGGTTGAAAAAGCCGAATCAAGTAGTATATATTTCAAATCAATGAAATCCAACGAGGCAAGCATCACTGAGAAAGGGCATGGCAAGCATAGGAAAACAACGGTGCTTGATTTTTTAGAATTTCATGGAACCTACTTCCTGCCCTATGAGTTCTATGTCGTAGAAATTGACAAGCCTCAAGAATAAGAGCAAGTAGCCGAACAAAGTTTGCTTGGCAAGGATCTTAAAAGTAATGATGCACGGAATCAAGAAAACGATAATGATAAGGCATTGGGGAGCCATCCAATGATGGAGTAAGACTCTGACACAATCGGAGGCCCCGCCACCGAAATAACACATTCAGCCCACGAAATAATGGCCATTATTGCCCCATGGATAGAACCATTCCTGGCCTACCTAACTAGGCAGGAACTTCCAGAGGACCAAAATGAGGCACGCTGCATAGTGCGGTGATCCAAGGCCTACAGGGTCCATGAGGGAGAATTGTACAAAAAAGTGCTATCGGAGTCCTTCAGAGGTGCATCCCCGAAGAGGAAGGGCGGAACCTTTTGGCAGAGATTCACGCCAGACTCGGCGGTCATCACGCTGCAGCCCGAGCTCTTGTAAGCAAGGCCTTCCGTACAGGATTCTATTGGCCAACGGCCCGGGCAGATGCAGAGGACTTGGTCCAACGTTGCGCCGGTTGCCAGCTCTTTGCAAATCAAAGCCACATGCCACCCACCGCCCTCCAAACAATCCCCATTACATGGACTTTCGTGGTTTGGGGGCTTGACGTGGTTGGAACCCTTAAAGGGGGAACCCACAAGAAAAAATACTTATTGGTCATGGTGGATAAGTTCACCAAATGGATAGACGCTAAACCGGTTAAAACAGCCGAATCCGGACCGGTGATAGATTTCATATCCGGGGTTGTACACCGTTACGGCGTCCCCCATAGCATCATCACTGATAACGGCACGAACTTCATGACCGACAAGGTAAAACTCTGGTGCAGTAAAATGGGCATCAAGCTCGATTATGCCTTAGTCTATCACCCACAAACCAACGGTCAAGTTGAACGAGCAAATGGTCTTATAATGAGCGGCATCAAAACCAGATTAGTGCGCTCCCTAACGGAGTCTGATACGCACTGGGTAGAGGAGCTCAACTCCATACTCTGGGGGCTGCAGACCACGCCGAATCGTAGTACCAGATATACACCGTTTTTATGGTGTACGACACAGAGGCAGTCCTGCCCTGCAACATAATTCATGACTCACCTCGAGTGCGCATGTACGAAGAAAGAGAAGCCGAGCTCGATCGGCAGGACAGTCTGGACACCTTGGAGGAAGAGCGCTACATAGCCAAAGCCCGTTCCGCATTTTACCAGCAACAGGCTTGCAGATACCAAAGCAGAGAAGTACGGGCCAAAACTTATAACATTGGCGAACTAGTTCTACGACTGCCGGATAAGAAAAAGAACAATCTCGAACCCAAATGGGAAGGTCCCTTCATTATCGACCAAGTTCTGACTGGTGGAGCGTACCGACTGCAGGATGCATCGACTAGTCAACTCGAGCCGAACCCATGGAACGCAGCCAGGCTCCAAAGATTCTAATCCTAGCACCGGACTCTATGTTAGTCCCCTCCCTTTTGTCCATTTTCTGCATATGCATCATCTGTCTTGTTTCCCTTACTTTCTTTTATTTCTCTAGGCCTTCAAGGGTCACCTTGTGCCTACATTACAGATGCGCTAGCCACACACTTCATACCTGGGGGCTTCTTTCATAGAAGCTTAACTTATTTACCTGGGCCTCATGCCCAACACATGTGTCATACTTCCGCATGTACCTTTTTTCACCATTATATGCATCGATATGACTTAAGTTTTGGCCAAGCTGGGTTGCCTGGCTCTTGTATTTATGCCCTACGTTCCCGTTAATTCGGCTAGGGCATAAGGGGAGCACCTCTGCGATTGTTACCGCCGGGTCAGCCGGACGTGTACCTCGGACTGGGTGAAGCCGAAAGCTAGCGTTCTTAAGGGAATATTCGGTCGGTGAACAAAATATGACTTTTATTTATTATCCATATCCACCCCCAGATGCTTTTTCTGTGCTTCTTGTCGCAGTCTGGACATGCACTTTAGGGCATGCTTACCCAGGGAATGGAACCCTTAACGGAACTATTCTCCCCGGAAGATGTTTCTTACTACCCATGTAATATAACATAACTAGTTGGGCACTTGTCTGATAAAGCACTAATGACCTCTACGCCTGGTCTCCACGCATGCCCCGGTTCTTACATAACCGAGAGGGTATTTGGATACACTCCGTACTGTCGGGTCCCGAGGTTGAAGCGAAAAGGTCCGCCATGACAAATGATCTACAATCTGGCTAGAAGGCATTATACATGTCACTTTAAAATTACATAGTCAATTCGACTGGTTGAATTCCTCTTCAATACCATCCAACAAGCTGTCTAGTTTACAGTCCTGTTGGGAATACTTTGCGGCCAATTCTACTTGGCCGTACACTAAGCTCACAGGGATCTCCTTCCCATCGGGCCCCACAGGTTCGACTTCGGCCATATGGTTTGGGTCAGCCTTCGTGTACCGTGTCTTCACCATTGCCCAGGCTTCCCTGGCACCCGAACGGCAGGCCGATATCTTCCATAATCGGAAATGCCGCTGCGCTCCCTTTAGCTTTTCTGCAAGCTCTCCAAGGCCTTCTAGTATGGAGACGGATGGCCACAAGGCCTGGGCGACGCCTTGCATCACCTGTCGAACTCATTCGTGCAGCTGTGAGAACTCGGGAAGAAGGTCACCCGTTGAACCGGGCATTTCTTCGGCAGGACGACCTGTTAGCATACCTACAGACATAACTCTGTCAGCCAGCTTCCTCGCCGAACTCTTTTTCAAAGTTCGTTCAAGCACTTACTAAATATGCCGCGTCGAAGCCGCCGATTTTCCTTAACAGAGTCCGACAGCTGGGCACGAATATCTCGTAGTTCCACGCCCAGCTTGGTGTTGGCATCTTGGAGATCATTTTTCTCCTTCCTCACCCTCGTCAGCACGCTCTCACCGACCATTAGCTGGCGTTGGAGCTGTTGCTTATCCGGTTCATTCCAGTGTCATCTGCATTCTTATCGTCAGATCTGCATACACGCCGCATTCTATATGATACTTTTCATTTGAAGGATATGTTACCAGAGGGGGTCTCTTTGGGCTCCCTTGCTGCGGCCAGTGCGGCCTGAAGTTGGGCTCTGCACTCTTCCAGCTCTTGGGACAGTTGAGTATTCTTTTCTGTAAGAACCTGCATAACAAATGATCCTTAAATCAGTTATCCTAACTGTTTCAAGTCTCAGGGGCTACTGGTATATATAATCACCAAATTTTATCACCCGTATGTCTTTTGCATACTGCTTCGTGGCTCTGGCTAAACCTTTTGAGCAGCACGGAGGTGCGCGTCTCCCGAGTTGAAGGCATCCAATGCCTCTTGGGAGAAACAAGCGTCACGTAGAACAGTCCGGCGACTCCTGTGGTTCATGGCACTTTCCACCTCGGAATGGGTGGCGGACAGTTTATCTGCATCCTCTGCTGGAGGAGCACCCGGCGCACGCCTCGTACTCGTTCCCGCCTCAGAATCCGGCCTTGGAGCCTGGCTTGTGGAGGCGCGATTGGTAGCCTCTCCGGGTATAGTCCGGCGAGCGCTCTTTTTCCTGAAAAGAATGCATGGGCGTTAATGTGCCGCTGAGAATCATGTCTTGCAATAAAGACGACGCGTTGTACCTGTGTGACGGTGTCTCAATCCGGACTACAGGTCTTTTCAGCATGCTTGGCCTCGTGACCCCTTGTTGGCCAGTCGCCACAGGCTTGGCCGTCTGCCTCGAGGACCTCCCCTACAAAACACGACTATTATACGGCGATCAAAAACACGCAAGGACAGATCCCTTTTTGAAGTGCTGGGACTTCGGTCTCGGTCACCTGTGAGGGTGGAACCAGCCCAGGGTAATCGGCCATAATGGCCACCAAATCATTATCATTGCTCGATTGGTAAAACACCCCATCGATCAGCTCCACAGATATGTCTGGATCCTCTTCGGAGGCCGGGTCGAGGGACCGTCCAGTGTCCTCGGGTTGTGGAGGGGGGTTGTTTATCTCGCTTACAGCCTGGCGCAGTTCCTACATAGAAATCGCTAGACCGAGTACTTAACTGCGGAAATATGAAACAGATGGGCGAGAAAAAGTCTCCGCTTACCCAGATCGGAGGATTGTACATAGAAAATCCGCCCTGCGGGTTGACATGAAGGAATTCCTCCTCTTATCCCTTGTACAAAGTGGATAAGATCTTTGTTAGATCATCAACCGACCCTGGCCCTTTACGGCCGTAGCGGGTGGCGTCATCCTCCCCGTTGAAATCCCACATGGGGTGGCCTCTGTACTGATGCGGCTGCACCCCCCGCATGATACATATGGCCATGCCCTCGATCATGGTCAATCCGGATCGAGCTAAAAAACTTATCCGGTTCATCAGGTAAAGAACGTCCCTGTCATCTTCCTCCAGGGGGCTCCGCGGACGCCAGCTCCAGCGCTTCTTCAAAGGGGCGTTGTGGGACTCAGGGAGGCTGATCCGAATAGGGTCTGGCAGGGGGACGTCTTCTATATAAAACCATTCTGAAGGCCAGTCTCCGGACGTCTTCTTTGGGGTTCTGGACAGGTGTCTAGTCCCGGCAATACGCCACACTTCGGCTCCGCCCACTTGATATATTGACCCCTTCTGAGAACGGGGCACAAGGAAGAACAGCTTCTTCCACAGAGTGAAATGAGCCTCACAATCGAAGAACAACTCGCAAAGGGCTACGAATCCCGTGATATGCAGCATGGAGGCAGGCATAAGGTTGCGCAACTGGCGGCCATAGAACTCCAGGAGCCCCCGGAGAAATGGATGAATTGGGAATCCAAGCCCTCTTACCAAATAAGGGACAAGGCATACCCGCTCTCCTTTGGAGGGATTGGGAAGGCTCTCCGCTTGCTCTCCACCATTGTAGGTGGCAAGCCCGACTCGAACCGGGACCATGCACACTGGGGGAAGAAATCCCTTACATCCGGGCTGGGGCCGGATTTCTCGGCCTTCGGGACGAGCCGGATGTCCGGGGTCTCGACGGGATGTCCGGGCTGAAGTGTCCAAACTTGTGGTGCGTTCTGTTGTGATGCCGGATTTCCAGGGGAAGGCCGGATGTCCGGGCTATCGGGAGGCGCTGGATGTCCGGGGTCGCGCCGGATGTCCGGCTGCTGAAGCTTGTTCGACCGTCTGTTGCAGCAGCTATTGGGCGGCTGCACAGGCACCGGATGTCCAACCGCTGTAGCTTCAACATCTCCTTCTTCTTCCGTCGTTGCTCCCCGGCTTCACTTGTGGATGGTGTAGTTGTACACTTGTGTTCACACTCCTTCTCATCGTCCGTAGTGTTCCGACAATACCTATGCATGCACACTAGTGAAGTGTCTAGTAGTATACCATCCTTGAATTGCTCAAGTGAGCACGTGTAAAGGAGTTGACTCACCTTTATGTATCTGAAGTAGATGTCGCACGTGTCACTTGCCAAACGGGCTCTTGACATGCACAACAAAAAAAGACACATCCGTGACTTTTTGGGACGAACGAATTTTTTTCCTGTCATGCTTATGACACTTCTATGACGATAATTGTGACAAAACCCGGTATCATCATAGATGTGGTGGGCTCCTACTTCTATGACAAAAAGTCATGACAGAAAATGGGCTTTTCATCCTGGGCGGGACGGAGACGCAGCTGCATGACATTCTTTGGGCCGTCCATGATGGAAAAAACCGTGGTAGAAGCGAGGGCGAGGAAAATAGTTCCTGGTTATGGTGGGTGATCGGGGCCGAGCGATGCACAGAGGGATTGCACGTTTCTCTCGTACACGTACGCGCATGGGTGCATGGTGTTGGGCTCTAACTAAACCCGAGCAAGGCGTTCGCCTATGGAACACGAGCGATTGCACTACAGGCTACGCGTTACTGAACCCGAGCGATCGATCGGTCCCTCGCTGTTAACTGAATCCAGTCGAGCGATTCCTTCACTACTGCTGCTAACTGAAGCCGATCGAACCTGCTGCCTCTTGATGAACAGTGAGCATTATTGGGGGTTGCATGAACAGTTCCCGGTGAGGGTTGGATGAACAAGACCCCGTGGTAGTAGAGGCTGTTGCTGCTGGATGAACCGGACCTCGATTGAGCAGGTTGGGGGTGGGTGAACAGGACCCCATGGTGGGCTGGATGAACAGCAGCCAGTGGAGGGCAGGTTGAACAGTAGCCGGTGGAGGCCTGGATGAAAAGTAGCCCGTGGAGAGGTGGTTGAACAAGACCCCGTGGAGAGGGTTGGTTGAACAGTAGCCGGCGGGAGCTGGATGAACAGGAACCCGTGGATGAACAGTAGCTGGTGGAGGCAGGAGGGAGACGCCGTGGATGAGTAGTCGCCAGTGGTGGCTGGTGGAGGTCGACGGTGGATGAATAGTAGCCCGTGGAGGCTGGAGCGAGGCAGTATACGGTGGATGAATAGTATCTCATAGAGTCCCGTTTTGCGGTACACTACACCCCTCCCGATGAAGAGGACCCCTGTTTTGATGCCACAC
This sequence comes from Triticum aestivum, assembly GCF_018294505.1. Lineage (NCBI taxonomy): Eukaryota > Viridiplantae > Streptophyta > Magnoliopsida > Poales > Poaceae > Triticum > Triticum aestivum. Next base: position 274,042,230 of record NC_057809.1, on the reverse strand, counting down.
CCCTCCCGATCAACAGGAACTCCTTTCGACCGTAGGTGGTCGAAGAGAAATCTGTTTCCTCCATTTTACGGTTTGCTAGACCCCTCCCGCTGAACAGGATCCTGTTTCGACGGTAGGCGGTTGAACACAAGGTTGTTTCCTCCATTCCGCGGTATGCCAGGCCTCATTTTGGCTGTTCCATCCAAGCCGGTTGGCTCCCGATGAACACGACACATTCTGTTGCCTCCTGATGAACACGACGACGCAGTTTCTCCGTTCCGACGTAGCCGGTTGGCTGCCGATGAACAAGACGCCGTCGCTGCTCTCCGCTGCCCTTGCCATGTACACAAGCGCCGGCCGTACGTATGCGCGAGTAGGCGTTCGAGACCCCGCCCGTATGTACGTATGTGGCCATATTTACTTTCTTGCACCCTGGCTGTACGTACGTGTACATGATATTGACGGGACTGCCTGACATGCTACGTCGACGCCTGTACTACCACACGTGCCCTTCCTTACTCGGCCATGGTTCATCGCTGCAGCCTGCAGATAGACCGACCGACTAGTATGTATGTGCACATTCATGACCAGAATGACAATGCAACGTACGCTTCGACCAGGTGGGTCCTGACTGTCAGGGATCATAAGGAGGCACTTACTTGTGTGTGAAGTTATTGCTGTTGGGTCCCAATTGTTAGGGGGAGAATCATTTTCTTTGCCCGTAATATGGAGGCACTTCCTTGCATGCGAAGATGTAGCTGGTGGGTCCCAGCAGTTAGGGAGGAAACATTTTTTTCATGAAGTACGGTGGCTTGTCTGGTGGGTCCCCACTGTCAGGTGGAGGAATAATTATTTTAAGCGTAATAAGCTTACATTTCCTTGTTGCAGCCGTGGACCCAGTTGTCAGCCTCTCCACGTACAGTACTCTTCCGATGGAAGTCGTTCCTTGACCACATTGACCATGCCGTGCCGAGAGCACGAAGCCGGTGGACGACAGCAAGCCCTAGAAGGGGACGACGTGGAGTCGGTGAAGACGCGGTAGTAGATGCCCACGGGGAGAGGAGTGCGAGGGTTGACTGGTTCGGCTGCGGTGTGAGGCTACCGTCGTCGCACAATAACAGAGGGTGTCGGTGAGTAAAGGGATGGCCTGGCAAGCGGTGGGAGTAGTAGGGGCGGTGAGGCCTCCGCGGCAGCATAGCCGGCCACGGGAGGCAGGAGCATGCGGTGGTTTGGACGACTAGAGCAAGAAAATTAGAGGTTGAAGAAGTAGGACGACCATTGGTTGTTAACAATCCAACGGTCACTAGTGATAGAATCGTTTCTTGAATAGGTTGATAACACCTTTCATACGCGTCAACTTATTAGGGCCACAAGTCAGCCTCCAAATCTGGTGGGCCCTAGCTTTCATGGGGAGCACTCATTATTTTTCGCTTAATAAGGAGGCACTTCTTTCCGTGCCAAGATATAGCTGGTGGGTCCCAGCTGTCATTTGGAGGATTCATTCTTTTTGGCGTAATAAGGAGGTACTTGTTTGCGTCCGGCCACAGACCATGTGGGTCCGAGCTGTCAACCTCTCCATGTACATCCCTCTTCCGATGTTGTTGTTTGTTGACAACTTTGACCATGCCGTGCTGAGAACACCAGCGTGTTGGACGGTGGCAGGACCCAGGAAGGGAATGACCGAGAGGCGGCGAAGCCACAAAAGTGGATGGATGTGGGTGAGTAGAGGGAAGCCCTGGCCAGCGGTGGGAGTAGTAGGGGGCGGTGAGGCCTGCACGGCTGTACAGCCGGCCACGGGAGGCGGGAGTAGGTGGTCCTGCCGGTGCTGGATTTGGCGGCTGGATCAAGAAGATCAGAGATTAAAGAAGCATGACGGCCATTGGATTGACATCCAACAGTTACGTCTGCTAGAATCGTTTGTTGACGTATATAATAAGTAAAAAAATCTTGCATACGCGTCAACTTCATAGGCCCACAAGTCAGACCATTACCTATTTTTTAATAATTTACAACACATTGCAACTTCTTATGCAATTTATTGCAGTCCGTTTTTTTGTTGGCCAGGGTTAACAATTTAAACGAAATTTTGCATATTTCTATGGGGTCCAAACTATTTTTAATACCAAAAAGTCGAGCCAGATTTAAAGTACATTGAAGATATATTTAAATTAGGTTAAAGCCTAGTGAAATTGGAATCTGAAAATGTAAAACATTCAGAAATTATAAAGTAATTTCCAATTTGTTGTCTGTTTTTTATATTTACAACCAATTTCATATTACTTTCAAGATTTGCAGCTGTCTAGAAAGAGTTGTAGCCCATCAGGGCATAGAAAAATAAGTAGGCATGGATTGGGTTTTCTTAAGAAAAAATGGGCTAATTTTCAAAAAGAAAAAATAGCTGGCCTGGTCATGTGGTGAACGTAAAATATATGCCTGCGCTAGACGGGCCATAGCCCAGTTGAAACCCTGCTCCATCTCAACAATAACAAAAAAATACTGCTCGAGCAACTACATCCTAGGTGTCAGCCGATCTTGTGATGTTCTCTTGTCTATTGACTATATACGCTGACAATCTCGTGGGTCCGAGATGTCAGCAGACCACTAGGAGGAAGCATTTTATTTTTCTATATGCTGACAATGGAGTATATATAACAAAAAATGAGGAACCGCCTTGCGCACGGCCATGGACATGGTGGGCCCCTATTGTGATCCTCTCCATGTATAGACCTGTTCCGATTCCTCTTGTTTGTTGACCATGTTCACAACGCGAGAGGGAAGCACTGCGGCGAGCGTACCAAAGGGCGCGGAGGACAACGACGAGGCCTCGGACGTCAGCGTTAACAATTTAGGAGACGGTGGGGCGGCGATGTGTGCGCTGAGGCGCAACCAGCCGTGGTAGGCGGAAGCAGGCAGCCCTACCAGTGCTAGTTTGGTTTTGGCAACTGGAGGAAGATAGGACTGAAGAAACACGACAGACTGTAAAAGCAGCAGGAGTACTTAGCAACCTTAACTGAAACCAACAGGGGCACTTAACAACCAAAGCTGAAAGCTGTATGAGTACTTATACAGGTTCTACCATACAAAGCACGCCTCGAACAATGCTACTTTGCCTAAAGTTAAACAAGGGTGAGGCCACCAAGCCCCAGGAAAAGGCCCAGGCGCCACCCCGCGCATTCACAATGTTCTGAAAGTGGCTTCATCTCGAAGTGTGGTCAATAAACAAGATATTCGCTTTTGAGCCATGGAAAAGCATGAGCAAAACCTTCTGTCATATTCTCCAAGATGGGCGGGCCTTCATTAATTGACACCACCCATGAATAAGTATCTTTTCACCTCCAAGGGGAATGGAGTAGGTCGACATAAACATCATGTTGTAACCAAGTGCAAGTCTGAACCCTACCATCGTCAAGCATCTGTATAGGAACAATAGAACTGGGCAGTTTCTGTTTCAAGAAGATCACAGCTGTAAACTGTGTATAAGCAAGAGTTTATGAACAACATATATAACCGAAAACATCTCGTACCATAAGTTTCTTGACATAGTTGGACCTGTTCAACGTGTGCAGCAGTGGCACACACATCCCACGTGGCCTTCCACCATTGAAACGCCCCACACGGACCTCAAGACGATCAATAAAGTGTAGGAACTTGTGGATGTTGTCCCCGTCAACTTCAGTGCCATCAGCAACAGTCGAGTTCTTATAGAATAACAAACAAGTAGCGTGCTTAACTTTGAAATAACCTACACATGCCACCAATTATAAGAAATATTAGTTAGAAGTAGCATCTTCGTGAGAGAAGGGAATCACAAATCGTTGCTACTTCTAAAGTTAAATTGTGATTAGTTAGACAAAATAGGTGGATTAAGAAGTAATAGAGGCAACAAGCAAGAACCAAATACAAAACTAACATGGATGAACTACTGGAACGACGTCGGGGTGGAAGATCACAGTGAAGATGAGACCAGGTTCTGCTATTTCCATCAACATTCGTGCACCAACTTTAAGTCCGTAACACTTGAGAAAGTTTATCCAAGTTCGGCCATAAAAAAAGCAGTGATCTTCTTGGTTCATGAACCCAACTCGAAACTTATATCCATGACCTGTCTTCAATGTGACCATTAAACTGGTGTATTCAGTTATGGCAAGGCCGACCATCTTGAGTACATGTGTTCTGGCAGAGCAAGAATGCACTGCAGGAAAAATAATATGAGAACACAATGTATTCCCTATCCAAATCTAGAAATAATTTCCTCTTTCATGTCAATGTTGACCATGGTACTAGTACCTTTTATCCAAATATAGCAATCCAGATTTCCAAATTAGTCGACAACATGTTCAAAAAAACCCCACCCTACCGGATAGAAAAGAGGATTCTAGGAACATACTGTGTGCGTTTTAAAATCCTGTGTTAGAATGAGAAGGAACAAGTGTGACGTCTCGCCGAGGGCGCAGAAACCTGTAGGGTCCTCGCACTTTGGGCACTGCAAATGAAACACAATAGATTCAGTAGGAAGAAAAAATGCATCAATGGCGGCGGCTCCCATCCTAGGATTACCCATGACCAAGGGACTTGAATTTATCAGGGATGGATGAAGAATTCATACCTACTTCTCCATGAGAATGGCCGAGGGGGGATTTCTCGGAACAAGAAGATGAGGGAGAAGGGGATTCAGGCCCAGTGAAATATTGTTGCTTTGTCTGTCCAACTTACTGCTAAAGTTGGAAAGGTTGGGCTTTTTGTGATTTGATGGCTCATTGGGCATTACTGTGGCGCTACGACCGGCGTGAGTCTACCGTGCAGTTGTGCACTCTAATTTGGTGCATGGCACATGGACCCTGTTTGCTGGATGCCCCACATATGAGCGAAAGGAAGTAGAAAGGCAGGAGTAACTAGTTACACACAAATATATTTTTGACAGAGAGATACTCCTCTGTAAAGAAATATAAAAATCTTTGTCCAGGTGTTGCAACTAGTTTCTGGTGTTTGTAGGATATGTGTTGGAGGCCGTGCGTAACGCTGACCCTAGGGGTGGGCTATGATGCGGTAGATACACCGTGGCACGATGTACCGGGCGCCCGTTTGGTGTCTCGGGAACCCTGCACACATCGTTTGGGGCTGTGAGCGAAACCCCGACCGGATCTCCTCGCGGATGGAACCCGAATAGGCAATAAACCTGGACTAGAGACTTGTGTGGTTAGTCAGGTCGTGGCCGACTCCCTCGCTAGGGTTCCGCTTGAAGGTTGCCGAGATATACGACGTGTACATGGTGGTAAGTGGCGAGAGCGTGTGTGAAGAAGTACACCCCTGCAGGGTTATAAATGATCTATTCGAATAGTCGTGTCCACAGTAAAGGACTTCTGAGTTGCCTGTACAGTTCATAGACAATTGAAAGTGGATACTCTAAAATGCGCAAGATAAGCGTGAGTGCTATGGATGGCGTTCTCTTAGGGAGACGAGAGCGGATCCATAGTGGTGTTTTGAAATGGTGAATATGTGGACTCGTGTGCGCCACCTCAAAAGAGTTACTTGCAGTCGTAGTTTAGGATAGCCACCAAGTCAAAGCTGGCTTGCTGCAGTTAAACTCCACCACCCCCTTTGTTGATACCGATGCATATGTAGTTAGTTCTGATGTAAGTCTTGTTGGGTATATTTGTACTCACGTTTGCTTAATTTATGTTTTGCAGAGAGACTTCAGTCTCGCTAGTAGTTCCGCATGGACTTCAACGTTTAGCTTGTTACCTCAGCTACGATCTTGTGCCCTCGGCAGGATCCTGTAGATAGTCAGGCTTCTCAGCCTTTTTCATTTGTAGTTTTTCTATACTCAGACAAGTTAAGCTTCCTCTTATGCTTGTTGCTTGTATGCTCTGTATGTTGGGTCATGAGACCCATGTTTGTAATACTTGCCTCCTCGGAGCCTAATGAATAAATACTTTGAGTTGTAGAGTTCTATTGTGATGCCATGTTGTATTTACACATATCGGGCATATTGTGTGTATGATTGAAATGCTTGGTATGTGTGGGATCCGACAACCTAGTTGTTTATCCTTGGTAGCCTCTCTTATCGGGAAATGTAGTCTAGTGCTTCCACTGAGCCATGGTAGTCTGCTACAGCCCGGTTTACCGGAGTCCTGCTAGCCCAGTTACTACTGCTCTGGAACACTTAGACTGGTCGGCATGTGATCCACTTCATTCATGTGTCTGTCCCTTCGGGGAAATGTCACGCGGTGACTTCCAGAGTCCTGCTAGCCTGCTACAGCCTGGGTTCCCGGAGTCCTGTTAGCCCAGTTACTACAGCTCGGATTCACACGCTGATGACTGACACGTTCGATGCTGGTTCATGTATACCTGTCCCCGTAAGCTAGCGCCACTTTGGGTTCACGACTAGTCATGTCGGCCTGGATTCTCTGTCATATGGATGCTAGCGACACTATCATATACATGAGCTGAAAGGCGCAAATGGTCGCGGGCCAGGTAAGGTGGCACCCGTGGGAATACCGTGCGTGAGGCTGCAAAGTGATATGAGGTGTTACAAGCTAGATCGGTGTGACTTAGAATCGGGGTCCTGACAGCTTTGGTATCAGAGCCTGACTGCCTGTAGGATTACCAAGCCAAACTGGTCGAAGTTGAGTCTAGAAATGCTTAGTTATATAAGGGAATTGATTGTGGAAGGGAACGTAAGGCTCTTTTTACTCCTTTACCTTATGCCCTTATGATCTGAGTCATCTTATCTTTGCTACGGGGTTAAGGAACTAGGCTTCTTATCTGTCTATCAGGATCACATGTTACTAATCTGTAGACTTATAAGATTGATGGTTTCGGGCCTTAGTTCAGTCTCTAGTACCTCTGTGTGTTAACAGTTGGTCCTAGAAACTTCATATTGTGATGTTGAGTGGTTATGCTACCATTTTTGCAGGATGTCTCAAATCTTTTTGAGCATTTACAGTCGTTATGTTCTCCAAGTCATCCCAGGTTTCTAAACAATCTGATGCATTTGCAAAATATTTTCCTTTGTTTCCGATATCCTTTGGGCTAGGTTAACCACACTAATTGCTGAGTTGGGTACTCCATTGCCTCGACATATATGTTCGAGCTATTATTATGACACTAGGATATCCTAGAGAACCACCCAGTAATATGGCCATGTTTTGTGTTCCTAGTGTGATGATTCTGGCCATCATTCTCGAAAGCATCCCGTGATGTTATTAGTTAGTAGGTATTCTATTCCTGGGTTCTTGAACCCGAGATACACTCTACTTACTTCCTATTGATAGTGTTTGCTAGTTCCTTTAGGATATTAACCTTGTGATAATCCTCGAGGTCCGTGGTATTTCCTTCTTCCAAATACCATGAACTGCTTACGGCAGAAGTTCTTTGAACCAAAAGATCACAACAAGAGTGCTCTCGATGAGTTCTCCATTCTAAATTGTGACTTTGCCAGTTCTATCTTTCTGCATGGGTTATCCGGAAGAAATATGTTGAACTCGTTCGACATGCTAATCTATGCATCCACAACTCACAAAACCATATGCTCCTCTGAGTTAACTCTCATTGAGCGATTCTTATCTTGTGTTAACTCACAAAACCATGTAGATGGATGACATGTTCTTATACCATGTATCAAATTTCATTGAGCGATTCTTATCTTGTGTTAACTCTCACATGCACATACACATCACGATGGATGATGTGTACATTTACCACGCACACAATTTCTTCGATTTGTTTCTTTTTTTTGTGTAGGTACCCATGAATACTTGTCAACCTCGCAATCCCATGAGTTGACAAAACGAGCTCTAGAGAGCAATGATGTCTTGGGATCCCATGGATTGTCTTTCCCACCGCTCCATTCGCGCAAAGACTTCGCGCTTTTATTCTACATGGCCCTCACTTGGCTATGAGTTATTGTCCAATACATATTCTATGCCCATCTTGCCATGTTCACTTTGCATCATATTCCCATTCCTATGCCTTTGCCATGCATTTGTGACCCATGCTTTGCATTACACATGATGATTGATTCTAGTACTTGTATGTGTATTTGCATGCTTGGTGGAGATATTGCTTATTATTGCCATGTTCCACCTATGACCCATTACTATGATGATACTATGATCTTGATTTGTGTTCGTGCTTGCGGTATGTCATGTGCATTGCCTTTTCCTATTATTTGCTCACATGACATGATTGCCATGATTTGCTCTAGTATGTTGCATCTTCGCAGTACTAGCTTGCACAACTTGATTACTATGATTTCTTGCATTGTTGCCTCACCAGTGATTCATACTTGGTCGCTTCATGCGGTTGATGACAACCATCTACATGCTTTGTACATGATTGTTATTACTTCTTATCATATATCTCCATATGTTGCCTCTCTTATGATAGATGACTTGCCATGTATTCAGTGCAATTATGCCTTTAGTCTTGATAATGAGTTTGCCACCGTAGCATTCTCGCATATATTTGGAGATTTTGACATATTCCTTGTGAAGCATGCTTGTCTTACTTCTTTGCACCATATACCTAGTGCCATGAATATCGCCATTGTTGCATCATATTACTCATGCACTTATGCTTCTAATGGTTATGTGCAAGAGAAGAGAACCATCATGATGGATGATGTGTTTATCTACCATGCACATACTTTCTTTGTTGTTTTGTGCATGTGTAGGATACTTGGACTTTGTGTTGACTTCCACTTCACGTAAGTTGACAATTAGAGATCTTGAGAGCGAGACTCATACATTCTACCATGACTCGCTTCTACATCGCACTTGCTTGTGCTTCGGCATTGTGAAGGACGCACGAGGACATGCTTTCAAGGTGATATCCTTCTCATTTGAGAACCCCCAAACCATGAGCATGGATATTATGGATCATACTACTTGTGTTGCTTGCCCCATGGGACTCATTGTTCATCTTGGACCACATGATTACACACATGTTAGAGATCTTGCCTCGACTTGTCATTTTCACCGTTCCATGGATCATGGTATATATGCCTTGTCTGTTGCATCCAACTCTTGGATTATTTGCTCCTATCATATGCTTGGTTGCAACAATTTAATTTCTTCACATATGCCATGTCCCATTGATTGTCACATGGTTGACTTGATTGCCTCACACATGATAACAATTGCTCTTTCAACTATGTTGAGTGCCACACTATCTTCACTACACCCTATGCTCGTTATGCTTCGATTGTTTTGCACTTGACTCACGTGACTTCATTTTATTTGGTGTTGTGAATGACTCCTATGACTACCATAGACCTTTCATTTATCAATATGTGAATGCTTGCTATGACCTTGAGGTAGATGCTTATTCTCTTGTCAAACATATTTGCATCTCTACCTCACAATTGCATACTTGTCCCCATGATATATTTGCTTGTGCTCGATTGATATGCTTACATGCCATATAAGAATCCTTTGTCACACCCTATGCTATGCTTGATGACAACACTTGTTTGGTGAATCACCTCTTGAATGCTTGGTTTTGCACTACCGCTAACCACATTTGTTTTTCCAAGTGTTTGTTGGCGTTACCCCTTTTGAAGGAATCACTAGACAATGAAACATTGGAGAGTGCCCATTTCGAGCTTCAAGATGATGAGTACTTGGTGAACGTCCACTTCTACACGGTGAAGCCATCTCTTTCCCATGGTGATTTGGTTTTTGATCCGAGGTCGGATCTTTCCCAAGGGGGGGGGATGATGCGGAGAATCCTATGGACATCACCATGTCAAGTGTTCATTCGGCGAGTGATACATGCGACATCTACTTCACATACACAAAGGTGAATCATCTCCTTTACACGTGCTCACTTGACCCATTCGAGGATGGTATACTACATAACACTTCTCCCATGTGCATGCATAGGTATTGTTAGAGCTTCACAAACGTAGAGGAGAGGTGCAAGCACCAAGGAACAACTACACCATCCGCGAGGGAAGCGTGGAAGTGAAGACGGAAGAAGACGGAGTTGCTGAAGCTACAGCGGTTCGTCATCCGGACCAGAGGCCAGACATCCGGTGCATGGGCAGCCGCACAGGAGCTGCCCCAACAGCCGACCAGCCACAAGTCAACTCCAGGCCCAGGATATCCGGCCTAGCCTGGACATCCAGCCCGGACATCCGGCCCTTCTCCCGGAAATCTGGCAGCGACGTATCCAGAGAGCAACTGAACCTCCACTTCATCCCATACATCCGGCCGAGACCTCAGACATCCGCCTCGTCCCGAAGCCTCGGACATCCGGCACCCAGCCCGGACGTCCGGCACCTGCGCGTGCCTAACCGGGCCAGAGGCCCATGTATCCCTTTCCCACTTACCCCTTCGTGGCTTAGACTATATATACTTCTCCCCCTCCTCCTAATTATTGTTAGCATAGGTTTAGCCCATTTGAGATAGAGCTTTTCTCATCCATCCGGATCTACTCCAGTGATAGACCGCGGCCTCTATGGAGAAGATCCACCTTGGATTCAACACCCCTTCATGGGATGACCCCTCAAGACCTCCTCGTGGATATGAACTAGTTACCATTAGTATCATCCTTTGTTGGATTTGGATCATGTATCTCATTGTGTTTCGAGGATCTAGCACCTGTGTAATCGAATCTTGTTGGTTTTGTGTGAATCCTCTCGTGGTTCCCCTCGTGTTTTCCCCTCATGTTCTTTGTACTCTTCGCGGGATCCGCTCCAATCATGAAAGATTGCGTATCTAGGGTTCTACCCTACATCAGAGGGGAGGGGGTGGGTGGCTGGGTGCTAGCGTCCGTACGACACACACGACCACCACCACACGACCCTGGTCTTCCTGGTGCACCTACACTTGAGAATGCAAACGAATCTTCTTTCATTTGCAAACGAATATATATATGTTTTACCATGCCCGTGTTTTCCTTGCAAATAATTAGTCATTCGAAACGAGATACTATAAATTAATTAATGAGGAGTTATTTGAATTAGAGTGTATGTCACATAGCGATCTCCAATTCTAATGTGGATTTTGCATTTGACGGTATCCACGCTACTTTTTAATACACATTCATATGTATATGATGAACACCATGGTAGTGAGAAAACTTTGGATGGATTCAAACATATGACCTATAAAATAGCTCAACAATCTAGTCAATGTCAACTTTTCCAAACCTACTATGGCACGAATTCGAAATAATTACCCATATGCATGGTCCTCAATTCAAATCTTACAATGTACACTAAATTGAAACATCGATATTAAGTCTCGTACTATCTACATTCGAATGTTGTTTTTAGCCCCCCCCCTCGGGACACACGCTACATACTTCTTCTATCGATCAATCTTCCTCTCCTAACCACCTTAGGAAGCTATCGGTTTCCGACACATGTTCATTCTTACTCTCCATGTTTCTATCTCTAATTCTCTCAACTACAAAACCCCCTTTTTCCACTATGTTACCAAATGTATCTACCTCACACACCCGCCATTGCACCCCATGCTGAGCTCTCTCTCTCCCTCCCTCCCTCCCACCCTCTCTCGCTAGATACATGCATTGCCTATCTAGCCCCCCCTCTCATGTGCATGCTCGCACGTTATCTATCTAGGTCACTCTCTTGAGACTGTCTCACTCTTTCTTCCGCACTGCGGGCCACACTTGCTCAATCTCGCTCTCTTTATCTGATTCTTGATTAACCATGCTTTCTTTCACACACAGATGATATATCTAACTGTTAGGCCTCGATCGACACACGCTATACTCTCTCCCGCAGATTGTCTATCTAGGTCAGTCCATCCAAGCCGCCCCCACTCTTTCGACCTCATGGCGGGCCATGCTCGCTCAATCTCTCTCTCTCTCTCTCTCTCTCTCTCTCTCTCTGTCTGTCTTTGTCTCTCTCTGTATGTCTGGATTGACCTCGCTCTTTCTCGGACACAAACGATATATCTCCATGTTTGAGCCCAATTCGACATATTCATGTTGTATACTCTTTCACACACATCGTGTATCTAGGTCACTCTCTCCAACCTGTCTCACTCTTTCGATCGCACGACGACCCACACTCTCTCAATATCTCTCCCTTTACATATGTAATCGATTAACCTTGCTTCCTCCCACGCACAAAATATGTCTACATGTCTGTGACTGGATCATCTCTCAAGCTCTATCTTACAGCCCTCACCCTTCCCAAAAGCTCAGTCAGACAATACCTCTCCAGAGCATATATATCTTTTCAACAAATGTCGGACCACACTCACTTTTTGTCTCCATCTGTCCGTGTCTCGAGTGACCTAGCTTTGTCACACCGTATCGTCCACACATTGAAGCTACCTCTCCATCCCTCGCAGAGAGCTGGAGCTATTTACATTGCGAGGGGGACGCCAACCTTGGATTAACTTGTGAAGGCATTTATTCCGGTGGGTTTAGATTATATTTTCATAGCATTCGGCCCACAAATACTCCAAACACCGTTGCAACCCCTGAACCTCCCCCAATTGATTTCCCTCTGGCTCGGTCATCGCTCTCTCGCACGTCCTTTCTCGCCTTCAACGTCGCAAAGAACTCTGTTGTTCTCTTTAATTATTATGAATAAGCTACAAATCTACATACTGATAGCCCACCTGTACTGGAACAAATTTTGACCCACAAATTAAAGTGCTACAAACTACACACCGAGGTCCCACATGCTATGAAACAAATTTGGACCCACATATAAATTAAAAATTAAAAAGGACGAGGACCGAACATGCGACCAGGGCCTTCAAGCCACACGTCAATAGGCAACATAGTACAGCAACATTTGTTGTACCCCCCTTTGTTGATATAATGTTTTTATATTAGCACATTCTATTTAATGGACAACATGTTCTAATATTATTTTTAGTATATTAGTGGGACCGGCTCGTTAGCACGTACTATTCACGTTCACTTAGTGGTGGGTTCCATGTCTGATCTCTCTCTCTCTCTCTCCTCCCCTTCTATGTTTAGACGCATGGGCAAACATGAAGAACTCATAGGCGATGTTGCCGTTGACCATATTTGGACGCGTTCACAAGTTACCGCACGAGTTTCACATACTAGTAGTACTAGTCAATGTGTATGTGCAATGCATGTTAATTTGGAAGTATATTAAGTGCATGCGGATATTAAGTGGGATATTATTTGCGTGTTATTATGTGATTAGCACTATTTTTGGCATGAAATTAACTGCACGCTAAATATGTTGAGCGCTCGACATTGAAGCAGTCTAGGTCCTTGGATTGACATGATTTAATGGCCCAGATTAATTGGATCTGACCCTTTGTTATAGATGGTATGGATATAGACTATACATGTAACAAGTTTAGGAACAAAAGTGAGCGTGATGGAAAAGTTATCTAATACTATTTATCTACTACTTCGTAATAATAAAATGCAGTGATAAATAGATGTATTGCCTAGTGCTTGAACAAGGGGACTGGTCACGCCCTACAAGTATTTGGAATTGACTTCCCTAAGAAAATATTTGGAATCGACGTGGTATTTAATATTAAATGTTTGCAATGAGAAGGAATACATGTGGCTTGATGAAGTTTTATATTTAATTTGATACGACTCTAGCAGAACATTCAATCGATCAAACCATAGATTTCATTCAGTCTGACTTCGACTTTACATTCATACGATGATCAATCTAAAATAAACGGAAATGATAAGCGTTCGGATTTTAAGCATGGTAATCCGAACATTTTGCATAGCAAATTTAGATTATGTGGCGAGGGAGGGGTGTCTTGCGGTGGGAAGCGGCTCCTCCGTCGTGCTCTGTGTGTCGTCGGGCCACTGACCGACAGCAACGGTGGTGTCTTGCGCCGTTGTTGGCGTACTATTGGATGTCGGCCCTAGCTTCAAGGAAGGCCAGAATGTTCTGGATTCGGTCTCCAGGAGCGAGTCAACTTGTGGGAAGATGTGACTGGCATTGGTGCAAGGAAGTAGTCCACGGCGGCCGTCCATGCCACTATGGGGGTGTAGCGACCCGACCCGAATGGGTCAAGTCTTTGTGCTTAAGTGTCATCCCTGGATCGATATGCTGACACACACAGTACTTGAGGATTTATAACAGAGGTAAATCACATGTAAAAGTAACGTAAATACTATTACCTCAAATCCAAAATAGCGGAAGTAACAAGGTTGTGGATTCCCATCAACACCAACGGCAAAGTTGAGTGTAGAAATCATAACCCTAACGTATCACTTACTCGTCGTAGGAAATCCTGCAACATGAGACGTTGCAGCCACAGAGGGTCAGTACATTGAATGTACTGGCAAATTCACACCATAGAGAATGATGAATAAAGACTATCACTACAAGCATATTTGGCTGGTGGAAAAGCTCTATGGTGATAAGGTTTTTGCGTAAAGCCAATTTTTCCCTACTGCAAAGGAATAAATTTTATTTAACTATCATGGTGGTTGTTAAACATTGAGAATGGTTGACAGCACTCTCAATCCCAATTAAGTAACATCATTAAAACCCAACAATATTCATTTAAAGTAATGTGATGAGATCAACAGGATAATCCAAGAACTAGATACTCAAGATGTCCATAACCGGGGACACGGCTAATCATGATTAGTTTATACACTCTCCAGAGGTTTGCGCACTTTTCCCCACAAGACTCGATCGCCTCCGTTGGATTTCTCGCACTACATGGTGTTTGAGAAATGGATGACCGAGACACAGTCTTTCAGAAGCACTAGCACCTTACGATGGATAGACCGGTACACCTACTTTCCCCTACATCTGCTAGTCTACCCTGTAAGAGTTCGCACGACTTAATCAACTCTGCCAGGGCCCATAATTGCTTGTGGCTGCACACGGAAGTTTCTAGTTTGAAAAATCTCATGATCCCTTTGAGCCTGGGTGGCGGTCCAAAAGAAAACAGGCAAGTCCTGGATTACCCAGGTGCCTAGACAGGCAATCCTAGAATAACCAGGTGCCTCAATCCACCCAGATGTGTGTTTAAGTTGCCACCTTAAGTAAACCATTAATTAACAATCTCACATCTATCATGGATACTCTCAAAACCCAATCCACGTCTACGAGCATAGCATGGCATAATAAGCAAACATAGAAGTAACTCCCAAAGGTTTGATAATAAATAGGTAATAGGTACTACCTCATCTACTTCCCATCCCATAGTTTAATTAGATCCTAACCATGCAATGTTTGAGGTTTGATCTAATGCAATAAAAACTGGGTATGAAAGAGGTATGATCAAAGTGTGAACTTGCCTACAATGTTGATGAAGACGATTCGCACTCAAAAATTCTTGATAGATCTACTCGTCTCACTCCAGTCAATCTATCGTAAGCAAGCAATAGTAACCACACATAAGCAATCACTCAAAGATTGGAGAGAACAAAGAAAACAATTCGGAAAACATCAAAACCAAGCAAATAACTCTTGCAACATAAAAAAATTTCTAACAGTACCAAAATTAAGTGAATTTGGCCTTATCAGAAAGTTTAGGTCAAGAGCTACGATTTGCAAAAAGAATCAACTCAAACGGAGCTACGAAACTCAAGTTATGATCAAACGAAGTTTGAATACAAATCTGATCTAATTCAAATTTTAAGCTCTTCAAAAACATGTTTGAGTTGGATTACTAGATAGAGGAGATCATAACGAAGAAGTGGGCGTTAGTTTCGTTGGATTTGGACTAACGAGTAAAAAGTTGTGATCGTTTGAAGAACAGGGGCCAATCTGTAAATAAAATATTCACAAACGGGTCCCTGGCAGAAAACTAAAAATAAAAAGAAAAAGACTAAATAGCGGACGTTCGTTACCGAACGCTAACGAACGAAAACCTTTCGCTACAAACCCTAAACTAGCGAGCGTTCGCTATATAACTAAACCTAAAAAAATAGATCTAGGTTTTCTGAATAAAACCGAAAATGAAAAAAAATAAACCGAAGAGGTTCGCGGTTTATACCGTTGGGTTTTCGTCGAAAACCGGAGGTTTTCGGCGGCGGATCGAGTCCGGCAAGTCGGCGCGGCTCCGGCGAGGGCAGCGCGCTCCGGCGCGCCGGAGGCAGCAGCTATGCGGGGCGGCGAGGGGCTAGGCGAGGCGCGGCTACAGCGGAGGGGCGGAGTGCGGCGCGCGGCGTGGAGCAGCGAGGCGGCGGCGACGGCAACCAATGGCGGCGGCGAGTGCGGCAGAGGGCGGCGGCGCTGGCGCATGCGGCGGCGACGAGAAGTGGGGAGGAGGAGGCGGTGGGGCTTTAAAGGGGGTCAGGGGGCCTCGGGAGGCGTGGGGAAGGGGCGACGGCGGCATGTCCGCCTCGGACACGGCAACGGCCGGCGGCGTACGGGCGAGGGACTCCGCCCGGGGTCGGTGCCGACGGTGCGGATGGGCTGGGCCGCGGCCTGGCTGGGAGCTGGGCCGGCCCAGTCGGCGAAGAGGAGAAAGTTTTTTTTAAAACATTATTTTCCGGACAACGAAAATAACAAAACCAAAATAAATAACAATATTATATAGGCATATAATATATCAAAATTTTCAGAAAAAGATTTCCAACATCGAGGACATTTTTCTAGCATTAAATAAAATACACACAAAATCAGATAATTCAAAGAGTGCTACTGGTCTATTAAAAACCAACAAAAATCATTTTAAAAATATCAAAATGATTTCAAATTTATTTCTCTCTAATTTTCTGTTGTAGGGAATCATGTTACCCTAATTTCCATATATTTTATTTTTGAAGAAAAATAATTTGAATAAAACTCAAATAACTCCACATTGAAAATAAATTCAAAAGAACTTTGAATTTAATTCTTTGAAACTCCCAACTCATATTTCATATAATTTGAAGAAGTCCTTTTATCTTCTCTCATGAAAATCATTGAGCTGCATGAAGTTTATGAATTGAAATATTTCCAAATGAAATTCAATTGTTTTCAAATACCCTTTCATTTAATTTAAATGGAAGAAGTTATATCATCTTCGCTCAAGGGTTTTGTATTTGAAAAGAATTTGAATTCATGGAGATCAGAAAGCAAATATGAAAGTTTGGGAAAGTCCTTTTATTCCCTCTCATTTAACTTTCAAAAAGTTTCAAATTCACTCACTTTGAGACAATCAATCAAATCTATCTATTTTTTATAACATTCCAAAATTTAGAATTTTGGGATGTTACAAACCTACCACCCTTAAATGAATCTCGTCCTCGAGATTCAGAGAGGCTAGAAAGAAATAGGTTAGAGTCGGGGTCTTCTCAAAATCCATCAATTGTCGCAGGAGGGGGTTTGGGGTGCTACCACCCTTAGAAGCATGGTTACGGTTCCATCAAAACTCATATACTTCATCCATATTGTTAACAATGTCGGTCTTCTCAGATCTTCAGGATAATTCCTTATCCGGGCTCTTCCGGTAGTGGCATAACCTTTTCCTCAATTCTTCTGTCTTTCATCTTGGTAAGGTTCTTCTATGACTGGGTCTTCTTAGCTGACGGGTCTGGCGCCAAAACTAAACAACTATCGATATCTCATGGTGGTCAGAAATTTATGGTTTCTCCTGCAGGAAATGGGTCTAGGTTGATCCTCACCGTATAACCTACGGTTGGCAAAAACTGCCTTGTACAAGGAAAAAACCTTTACCATTCTAACGCTTAAACAAGGTTTTGATCGTCGTCTCTCTACTATAGGTAAGTCACTCATATTTACCATCCCATATAGCAAGGCGAATAATAAGAGTAAGTCGATATGGTGATCAATCCATCCCGCACCCAAATCATTACCATGTATATAGTTTAGCGAATCTCGCATACTAACACTCGGTCATCCTCACAAGCATTGCAGAATTTCTCTTGTCGACGAACGAAGTTCGGATATATCCATAGATTCTGCAAGCCAGACAACATCTATCGTTTCTTCACAACTCTCAGGTTTTGCGTTACTCCTATAAGATCGTCTATTGATAAGGGCATATCCTTTTCCAGGGTTTTTTCCTTCAGCAAGAATGTGCTTGCTTCTTGGCGGGTCCTGGGGCCTGTGGGTTATGGCCCATCTCATCACTTGTAGTCCTTGAACTTATCATCGGGCAACTGATCATTATTTTAACTTCCAACTTCATAGTATTCTTAAATCCATCCAATTGTATTGTCTTCCTTCCTTTTATTGGCACCAAATTAGGACATGATTACTTAGAATCATCCTGGAATTTCCATTGATCCATATTTCTGACATCATACCTCCTTTATATCCAATAGTAATTTATCTCTCCATCCTCGTGGGATATCCCTCATACCGAGATAAAAACTTATACTTATGAAGTCCATATTCCACTTCATGGAACATCATTATCCTTTCCAGGGTCAAGCGTCCTTACAGGGGAATATTGGCCATCTCCGCATGGCACTTCTTCAACCGAGGAACATAAAACACATCATGAACTCCTAACAGTCCTTCGGGTGACTCCATCTTGTTGGCCACTTCTCTCATACGCTCCAAAACTCTGTATGTCCTACAAATCTTGGGGCAATTTTTTTTAACTCCAAATTGTTTAACTCCTCGCAGAGGGGTCACACGAAGACATGCTCTATCTCCAATTTCATAGACTACCTCCTTGAGTTTTTGAGTCTACATAACTCTTCTGCCTGGACTGAGCTACCTTCAGTCTATCTCGAATCAACTTAACACTCTCTTCTGACTCCTTGATCACATTTGGTCCAAACAACTGATGATCTCCACTTCATCCCACATACTCTTGCGGCATCACACATATCGAGACAAAACTCGTATTCATTTTGTCCGAAATCCACTTAGTGGAGTATCCTTATCTTTTCCAGGGGTCAAGGGCTCTACAGGGTACTACCACCCTTAAAATGCACAAATCTTCCATAGACCATATTTCTCATATCCTCAGAATGGCCAAAATCCTTCTTCATAGAGTAACAACTCATAAAATCCATATCAGTACCAACGATGCTAACTTTATTCACTCTCAATTAGTTACAATCTCTCGCTTTTCCATTACATGTCTCAACTCAAATATAAAACAAAATGTTCTCACTTCTACTACTCCATTACTTTTGTTGCAAAATCAACTATCTAGCACAAGTTTCCTTCTCCTTGGGGCATTCTCTGGCAAAGTGCCCTGCTCCATTACAACTAAAACATATTACTTCTGACAAGTCTCGAGGTTTACTTTTTGGGCAACTGTTGAGGTAGTGCCCTGACTCCTTGCACCTGTAACAGGTGATATGACTCAGGTCCTTCCTGGTATCCAATCTACTTCTCTTCCTAGACTTTTCCATTCCAATCAGGGCTTCTATTTCCTGTGGGTCATATTCTACTTCCTCTGTCGGGAATTCTACTAGATCCCCATGCATACAACTCTCGGAGATGTGTCCTTCTTCTCCACATGAATAGCAAGACTTAGAGTAGGGTTTACTCGGGTCTTCTTTAGGCGTGTCCTCCATCTCTTCCTTCATCACAACTTCTTCTAAAATTTCCATGAGGGCTCCTTTCATTACTTCTTTCTTCTGCTGGGTGGTTCGTTGTACCATGGGGTAAATGTGACACTGAGCAGGATAGTGGGTAGTCGCTTCACACAAGAAATAAGTAATCTGCCTAATTGGGCATTCTTCAACTGGGTGACTTCCTTCACAATTAGGGCATTCATCCTTGTGTTCTTTATGGGTGTGTCCTATTTCTCCACAAATCTTGCATGCACAAGGTTTCTTCACATCCTTTCCATAAGGCTTCAACTTCTGGGACGCAAGCCGAGACTTTGGCAGAGTCAACTTAAATTCTTTCCAAGTGGTATCTCCTTGCCATCCATTGATGGTTTGGTACATCCTCCACCAAGTAGCAGCACCTCTTTCAAAGCACTGAAGAGCATGCTGGGTCATATTATTTCCAACTACAGGGTTATTCTTCATGTGATCTTCCATGTTCTGAATCCATCGGTCTGTCTCCAACTGACTCATCGGTCCAGAAAATACAAGCTCATCTCCATTCATCCTCTATTGGGTCCATGTGGGTTTGGGGTAAGATAAGAGAGAGGGAGAGGGATACACACAATACAAACAAAAGTTTTTAAATGACAAATTTTATTGTGGCTGTCGGAAAAACATCAAACAAATGATAGCTCACAATCATCGCATCTAACGTAGGTATAAAACAGGGGTTTGGTCTTCTAAGGGTCAATAAATCTTCAAAATCGCCAACTCTTCAAGTCTTGTTTATGTCTCCGATGGCTTCTTCCCATCGTGCTTGTCCTTCTCAAGTTCTTTTGCCAGATCATCTCCGTTGACGTGAAATCTCTCGTGACATCCTTTAATATTCCGGAGTTGCATTTCAAACTTCTAGGTTTCAACATCCTTGGCATGAACCATGGTCTAGTTCTTGACAAATCTCCAGTTTCTTGAGGTTTTGTTCCTCCAATTTGGCTATTTCAGCTTCTGGGTCCTGAGTTCTTCATGAAATGCTTCCTTATCAAATACTGCTTCCTGCAGATCCATCTTAACTTCTTGATGTAACACTCCAGATCCTGGTGATACACTAGCTAAGGTTAAAACTTCATCTTACTAATAGGTGCTCCATCAGCCTTGTTCCATCAAATCCATTCTGAAGAAATGCATCCTTAACTCAGCACGGTGACAATAGCATCAGCGGACGATGACATCACGGATAACCGTGTTTCTGCTCTTGTCATTCCCATGAGCTATAATTCCATAGTTGATATCTCCTGCCTTAGGGTCTTCTTTGACAAAACTTCGAGTTCTCATACTCCTTGTTTCAGTCTTTCTCCGATACACCTTGATCTCGGGTATTGACAACTTCCATAGTCTGCCAAGTTCCATAAGGGTAGCCTTCCTAGGTCATACAAATCTGGGAATTCTTCAGAGCCTTCAAATTCTACTTGTCTTCGGTCTTCAACCGTTGTAGTTTCCATTATTCAAAGGCACGGAAAATACTCTTCATTCTGAAGTGGTCTTAGCTGTCCGATATCTTGTACTTCTTGGAGTGGTCTCATCAGTCGAATCTTCGTGTGGTCAAAAGGGGAAAGGGGCATGGTCTCACTAAAGGGAATTTTTTAATAAGCTCAGAAGAGAAGAGAGGTAAAAGATTTTTTCTAAAAGGGAAAGTTGTAGAGAAAAATCTTTGCTATGGGCTTGCCAGTTTCTAGGGTCACGTCCTATAGTCAACATGTGCTCTGATACCATCTTGTAGCGACCCGACCCGAATGGGTCAAGTCTCTGTGCTTAAGTGTCATCCCTGGATCGGTATGCTGACACACACAGTACTCGAGGATTTATAACAGAGGTAAATCACATGTAAAAGTAACATAAATACTATTACCTCAAATCCAAAATAGCGGAAGTAACAAGGTTGCGGATTCCCATCAACACCAACGGCAAAGTTGAGTGTAGAAATCGTAACCCCAACGTATCACTTACTCGTCATAGGAAATCCTGCAACATGAGACGTTGCAGCCATAGAGGGTCAGTACATTGAATGTACTGGCAAATTCACACCATATAGAATGATGAATAAAGACTATCACTACATGCATATTTGGCTGGTGGAAAAGCTCTATGGTTATAAGGTTTTTGCGTAAAGCCAATTTTTCCCTACTGCAAAGGAATAAATTTTATTTAACTATCATGGTGGTTGTAAATATTGAGAATGGTTGACAGCATTCTCAATCCCAATTAAGTAACATCATTAAAACCCAACATTATTCATTTAAAGTAACGTGATGAGATCAACAGGATAATCCAAGAACTAGATACTCAAGATGTCCATAACCGGGGACACGGCTAATCATGATTAGTTTATACACTCTGCAGAGGTTTGCGCACTTTTCCCCACAAGACTCGATCGCCTCCGTTGGATTTCTCGCACTACATGGTGTTTGAGAAACGGAGGACCGAGACACAGTCTTTCAGAAGCACTATCACCTTACGATGGATAGACCGGTACACCTACTTTCCCCTACATCTGCTAGTCTACCCTGTAAGAGTTCGCATGACTTAATCAACTATACCAGAGCCCATAATGGCTTCTGGCTGCACACAGAAGTTTCTAGTTTGAAAAATCTCATGATCCCTTTGAGCCTGGGTGGCGGTCCAAAAGAAAACAGGCAAGTCCTGGATTACCCAGGTGCCTAGACAGGCAATCCTAGAATAACAAGGTGCCTCAATCCACCCAGATGTGTGTTTAAGTTGCCACCTAAGTAAACCATTAATTAACAATCTCACATCTGTCATGGATACTCTCAAAACCCAATCCACGTCTACTAGCATAGCATGGCATAATAAGCAAACGTAGAAGTAACTCCCAAAGGTTTGATAATAAACAGGTAATAGGTACTACCTCATCTACTTCCCATCCCTCAGTTTAATTAGATCCTAATCATGCAATGTGTGAAGATTGATCTAATGCAAAAAAACTGGGTATGGAAGGGGATATGATCAAAGTGTGAACTTGCCTGCAATGTTGATGAAGATGATTCGCACTCAAAAATCTTGATAGCTCTAATCGTCACACTCCGGTCAATCTATCGTAAGCAAGAAATAGTAACCACACATAAGCAATCACTCAAAAGATCAAAAAGGACAAAGAAGACGATTCGGAAAACATCAAAACCAAGCAAATAACTCTTGCAATGTAAAACAATTTCTAACGGTACCAAAATTATGTGAGTTTGGCCTTGTTAGAATGTTTAGGTCAAGAGCTTCGATTTGCAAAAAGAATCAACTTAAACGGAGCTACGAAACTCAAGTTATGATCAAACGAAGTTTGAATTCAAATCTGACCTAAATCAAATTTTAAACTTTTCAAAAACATGTTTGAGTTGGATTACTGGATAGAGGAGATCGTAACGAAGACGTGAGCATTGGTTTCGTTGGATTTGGACAAACGAGTAAAAAGTAGTGATCGATTGAAGTACAGGGGCTAATCTGTAAAGAAATCCTCACATATAGGTCCCTGGCCGAAATTAATAGGAAAAAGGAAAAATCTATCGAGCGAACGCTCGCTACAGAAACCTAATGAACACATTCGTTCGCTCCGGAGACTTAGACAATGAACGTTCCCTCAATAAAGGCGAACGTTTAGAGAAAAAAAACAAAAGGATCCGGATTGCCCGATCCAGATCGAACGGACGGGGTGGGGCGATGGTTACCACGGCGGCTGACGGCGTCGGCGGCTCGGCTTCGAGCGGGCGGCGGCTCCAGTGGTTTGCGGCGACGGCGGAGCGGTCGAGGAAGGGCGGCTCGGCGAGGCGGAGACGACGGAGGGGACGGCGGTGGTCGAAGGCGGCGGCTTCATGAGCTGGTGGTGGAGCGGATCTCGTCGGAGTTGGAAACTCCGGCGAGCGCGTTTGGCTAGCTGCGAGGGGCTCCGAGTGTGCGATTTGATGAAAAAGAGGGCTGGGGTCGGGGGTATTTAAAGGAGGGAGGCGTGGAGGAGGGGCAACGGGAGGGGAGGCACCCGCGTCGGGCACGGCAGCGGCAGCGAACTCGTGCTGCATGTTCTCGCCGTAGAAGCAGATGTTCCCACAGCAACAGATATGCCTTTAGCCCTTGTTGTCAAGCTGCAAGCTCCAGCATGGGCGCAGCAGATCGTCCGTTTCCTTCAGACAGGAGAGCTTCCCGAAGAGCAAGAAGAAGCGGAAAGAGTAGCCCGGCAGTCAAGTATGTACAAGTTGGTCGACAACACACTGTACAGAATAAGACTCAACGGTGTGAAATTGAAGTGCATTCGCCGGGAAGATGGACAACAGTTGTTGGCAGAGATACATGGAGGCATATGTGGTCACCACATTGGCGCAAGAGCACTTGCCGGCAAAGCATTCCGACAAGGTTTCTTCTGGCTGACAGCCCTCCAGGATGCAACTGCACAAGTAACCAAGTGTGAAGCGTGCCAGTTCCATTCCAAGCAAATACACCAACCAACTCAAGCTCTCCAGACGATCCCTTTATCCTGGCCATTTTCGGTCTGGGGGCTCAACATCCTCGGCCCCTTCCCCCGAGCTGTCGGGGGCTTTGAGTTCTTGTACGTTGCAATCGACAAGTTCACAAAGTGGCCGGAAGTGGAACCAGTGAGGAAGGTGACAGCACAGTCAGCAGTCAAGTTCTTCAGGTTGATTGTTCGCCGTTTCGGGGTTCCTAACAGGATCATCACTGACAACGGCACGCAATTTACGAGCCGCACCTTCATGCAGTACGTCCAAGACCTTGGCGCCAAGGTCTGCTTCGCTTCTATTGCTCATCCGAGAAGCAACGGTCAAGCGGAGTGGGCAAATGTTGAAGTGCTGCGAGGCCTCAAGACCAGAACTTTCGACAGGCTGCACAAGTGCGGAAGAAACTGGATCGAGGAGCTGCCGGTGGTTCTTTGGTCGATCAGGACGACGCCAAATTGAGCCACTGGCCAGACACCCTTCGCTCTAGTCTATGGAGCAGAGGCAGTTCTCCCCACGTAACTCATATGCGGGTCACCTCGAGTGCTCGCTTATGATGAGCTCGAGCAAGAGCAGTTGCGCCAAGATGACGCGCTGCTCCTTGAGGAAGACTGTCTTCAGGCTGCTGTGCGAGCCGCTCGCTACCAGCAAGCTTTGCGTCGCTACCATAGCCGCAAAGTTAAAGCCAGGAGCTTCGAGGAAGGCGACCTTTTTCTTCGGCGTGTTCAGTCCGCCAAGAATTCCAACAAGTTGACGCTGAAGCGGGAAGGCCCTTATCGGGTGAAACGAGTCACTAGGCCCGGCGCTGTCCGCCTTGAGACCAAAGATGGCATTCCGGTGAGCAACTCCTGGAACATAGAACATCTTCGTAAGTTTTACCCGTAGGGCGCGGTTGCCGGAAGCTTTTCCGGCAACCACCTTTTGTATAAGTCTTGCCGCTGTTGCATGTAATCCTTTGTACAAAGCCGGGCGCAAACCCCG
Organism: Triticum aestivum; assembly: GCF_018294505.1. NCBI lineage: Eukaryota > Viridiplantae > Streptophyta > Magnoliopsida > Poales > Poaceae > Triticum > Triticum aestivum. The sequence goes on along the minus strand of NC_057809.1, from coordinate 274,017,337 downwards.
TGCACCAGTAAAGTTCATGTGCACCGCACATCTTGTCAGTTTTTTTTATGCTATAATCCTTTTTCGCATATGTTATCTGACACTTTGTGCAGCACCAGATCCCGGTAAGCGATAACGAGCCCAAGGCTCCATATCATTACTTTATTTCTCTGTTTCTTTCTCAAAAGAAGGAAGGTTCACTCACCCACAACGTTTACCGGGGGGGGGGGGAAGGAGAAGATAATGGTGTGGACCGGGCTGTTCAAGAAAGTTTCTCCTTGCCGGGAAGCAGACGACAGAAAAGCTAAGTTGCTAAAGTTTGAGCAATCAGTTTTTTAAGTTTTTGAGTTATTTTCCTTGAACGACCGTGCTTTGTATGGAAAACCTGTGCGCGGAGGAACCAACTCGTAGCTAGTTGCGCCTTTACTTTGTTTCGAGTCTGCTCAACAACTTAAGCGAGCTGCTAGCGCCCTTACTTTGCTTCGAGTCCGCTCAGCAACTTAAGTGAGCCGCTAGCGCCCTTACTTTGTTTCGAGTCCACTCAACAACTTAAGTGAGCTGCAACTAGTTGCGACAAGGTTGCTTGTCGGTAGCGACCCCGCCAGCAGGCTGCTGAAGTTCCGCACTCGGCGCTCGCGGCAAGGGTGCCTGCACCGGCAAGTTTCCCTAGAAAGCGTAGGGCAGAACCATACAAAGCCAAGAGTCGAGTAAAGGAAGTAACACAGCAATTTTTTGCCTAAGATAGAGTTATATTACAAAAATAACTTGTCACGCCTCTAATAAAGTGTTCCCATGACATGACTGGCAGCGACAAGAAAAGAAGAAAACGGACGGCCTAATCTACGCGACCGCCGTCAACTCTTTTGACCTCGTTCACCCTGTCCACAATGGGTGCGACGAGGGCCTTAAGTGCGTCAAGATCAGCGTCCGCCGGCAGCCTCTTGAGGACGTTGGTGAGGTTGAGGCCCGGATTGCGGAAGGCCACCTTCACCAGCACCTTCTCCAAAACTCCGGTACGAATCAAGCGTGACTCGTCGGCCAACTGCTTTGGGATCCGTTCCTGGAGTTGCTGGAGCGCCGCCGCCACGCCTTTGAAGAACAGAGTGAGCTTGGCGCTGGGTTGGAGGTTCTCGTCGGAGGAGTACCCGAAGCCTTCCACCCCCAACTGCACCAGCTCCTCTTCAATGACTGCAGCAACGTTCACGAGGCCCTCTGTCCAGAGCGCCACGGTATCTCTGAGGAGATTCTGGGTTTCGGCGGCCCTCGCCAACAGCGCATCATTGGCCTTGATGTCTTTCTTCAAGTCTGCCTCCCGTTTCCTGGCGCTGTCCAACGTCTCTGTCAAGGTGGCCAGCTTCAGCGTCAGATCGGTGTTGGAATCCTTGGCGGCGCTCAGTTCCTTGCCCCTCTCGGCGAGTCGGCCCTGCAGCTCACCGTGGGCAAGGGCGTCCTTCTCGCGCTCTAGCTTGAGCGCGGCAAGCTCTTCGCCGCCAAACCTTCAGATCAGCTTCTAGCTGCGCCACCTTTGCCTCCAATTCTTTCTTGGCGGCCTCGGCAGCCGCAGCCGCATCCTTTGCCTCTTGGAGCGTCCCGCCAAGTGCCCGTTCGCGCGCGGCAAGCTCCTCTTCGTGGCTGTCGAGGTTCACTTTCCGCTGAGTCAGCTCGCCTTCTCGCGCGTACAGCTTCTCACCGGTGAGCCGCTGCTGCTCTTCAGCCTCAGCCTTCTCAAGGAGGAAGGCCTTCCGCTCCTCAGCAAGCTGCTCCCGCTCCTCCGCCAAGGCCCGGAGAGTTTCTTGGCGAAGACTCCGGAGCTCCTCCGCACGCTTCTCTATGTCCATGCTCGCCCTCGCGACAAGCGCTTCCCGGGACTCCAACTTGACTTGGCGGGCGCGGTAGAGCGCCAGCAGCCTCCGCAGCAGCCGCTCCTCCTCGGGCTCGTCACTGCTGCTTCCCGGCGCGTCAACGATCGACAACCCGGCGGAGGCAAGCACCTCCCCATCCAAAACTTCTCCTTCCACTGGCACCCTGGAGCTTGACGCCCAAGGGAGCTTGATGAAGATGCCCTCGCCAGCCTTCAGATAGGCGCCGGGCTGGGGCTCCTCGGAGCCTGACACTGCGGCAGCGGCGGAGGGATCGGCGGTCGGTGCAGCGCCTGGCGCTCCTGCGGCCTCAGGATCGTTAGAGCGATCGCCAGATCCCCCGCCAGCTTCTTCGGCAGCAGCCTTGGCGGCCTCTTTGCCGGTGGGCACGTCAGCGCCGGCTCCTTCTTCGGTGGCCGTGGCATCATCAGTATTGCCGCGCGCGTCCTCCTCGCCGCCCGCTTCGGTCTCCATCGGATCCGGGGAGGGTGGGCCTGACGACCGGAGAAGAAGGAGAAATCAAACAAATATCCGAGAAGAGAAATCAGCAGAAGACTACAAGGAAAGTTTCGGGCAAGAAGGACTACCTGTGCTAGGATATGCTGTCATGACCTCCACCACCGGCGGATCGTTAGCGCTGTCCCTTGTCGGAGACTCCTCCCTTGCCGGAGGCTCCTCCCTTACCGGAGAACGCTCCCTTGCCGGGGGGTCCGCCCTTGGCAGCGTAGTCGAAGCAGATGACGAGTCGGAGGAGATCACCATGCCCTCCTGATGAAGCCATTCTGCTCCTGCACAAACAAACTAGTGGTCAGATGTGAACAAAGGAAAAGAGCAACCACGCGCACCCAGAAGTAGAAAGTAAACCATGCTTACGCTGGGGGCTGCGCTGGGGGCTGCTCTGCGAAGTGATGGCCGGATCCGGCAAGGCTGTCTCGGGCGCGCCTCCTGTCGTCGCAGTGGGCTCGTCCTCGATGACCACCACCTGAGCCTTGGCCCTCTTCGCCGCCCTCTGGGCCAGAGTCCTGAAAAGAAGAGCCCAGGGTGGATCAGATCCGATGCAAGACAAGATCAGCAAGTTGAAGAACTACAAGAACAACAAGGGAATCTTACTCTTCTTCCTCTTCCTCGTCGGAGCTGAGCACGGAGAGGTCGAAGTTCGGCCCACCTCCGGCGCGACGAGGTGGAGGGGTGGGATCCCTTGGCTGCTTGGCGGGGACTGCGGTGCCAGCCCGAGACGGCCCCGCTTCAGTTGTCGCTGCGGCGGGAGGCGCTCCCGCGGCAACCGTACTTGCCGCGGTAGAGTGCATCGCGTGACGCTGCGGCTGTTGGCTCACTTGCCGCCCTGCTACGTCGCCAACCCTGCAGAGGCGCCTTCTTGGCTGCGCTGGGGGCTGCGCTGCGGGCCCTGCTCGCGGCAAGCTCCTCGGAGATGGCGAGCCGCTCGCACCCTCGGCGGGCTCGTTCGACTCGGCGTCGGGCGCGGAGTGCTGTTCTTCCTCTTCTGGCTGCTCCCGTTTGGCAAGACTCATCGCCAACGCCGCGTCCGCTTCCTCCATGGTGAACCCGAATTCACCCGCGGCCCCGGCTGCCGCTGCCTCTTCCGCCCTGGTGGCGATGTGCTCCATCTCTTGATCAGTGGTGTCGCGGGTGAGGAGCTTCTTCTCGTCAGCATTGACTGCCACCTCCACTAGGCTGTCGAAGAACTGCTGCACGACATCGCCGGCAGGCTCTTGCCAAGTTGGAGTGATCCCGTGCGAGTCGCACAACGGCATCATTGCGCAGATGCGGTCGCACGAGGAGTTGTTACACAGAGGCACAACGCCTGCCGGCAACCTGAACCACTCGGGATGCTGCGGGTCGTGTTTGAATATTTCCTTAAGTATCCCGTCCAATTCTATGACGGTGAAATTGAAGTTGAGGCTGGGGCGCAACCTCATGATGTCTGCCGGGCCTCCAAATTCCCAGGCGGGTCTCCCCTTCGCCTGCAGAGGGGCGATGCGGCGGCGGAGGAAATCTGCGCCGACAGCTCCTACAGTCAACCCGGCAAGCCTGAGGCGCAAGATCCGGGTGGTGGCGATCTTCAACTTGTCATCGTCCGCGGACAGAGCGCTCCAATCATTGCCTCGCACTGCTGGGGCTTGGCGCAGGGTGGTGAACGGCTGCGGGTTCTCCTCTACAACCCAGCACCAGTTTGCTCTCCACTCATCCCACTTGCTGCGGAGCTCCCCCTCCAGATAGGTCTCCTTCTTGCCGGCTCGCGAGATCCAGGCGATCCCCCCGGCAAGGGTTTCCCCTCTCTCGACACGGGGCATGAAGAAATGGCGGAAGAGAGCTACGTTGGGGTGGACTCCGACAAAGTTTTCGCATAGATGGGCAAAAACTGCCATGGTCAAGACGGTGTTGGGGGTAAAATCAAGGAGGTGGAGCCCGTAGGTGTTCATGATATCACAGAAGAAATCAGAGAATGGCGGGCAGAGCCTGCAGTAGAAGAACACGGCAAAGAAAGGGTACCCGCCAACTGGAGCTTCTTGCGAGGTGATGGCAGAGAGTACCTTTGTGCGCGGATGCGCCCGTGTCTCCGTCGACCAGAAGAGATAGTACCACTCCCTCAGATCCTTTGCGGAGAGCTCGGGGAGGAAGGTGGCCCGCTCTTTCCGCAGCACCTCAAGCCGCTGCGCTTCGGTCGACTTCACAGCTTTCGCGGCCTTCCCCTTTCCGGGCTTCGGAGCCATGGCGGAGGCGGTGGGGTTGATCGACGGCGCTGGTGGTGGCGGCGGCGACGGGAGCAGAGCGCTGCTCTCTTTCGACTTTGGAAGCGGAGGAGGGCGGCGGAGGTTTCTGAGATTGCAGCAGCAAATGGCGAATATAGGGGAAATACCCCTGTTTCCCCTGCTTATAAGGAGGAGGGGGTGGACGTTGCGCTCTTTCTGAGTAAAGAACCACCCACGATCTCCCCCATGACACCGTGATTGACGCGTGCCGTTGCGGGGGGTGCGGTGGATACAGAGCAAGATTTGGTGTGGACCCAGGCCGCGCGTGCCCGTGCCCTGTTTTGGGCCTGGCCCAACAACGCTCGGCACCGTGTATGGCCCAGGCCCGGGGGCTCCTGTCGGTGTACTAAAGTAGGGGTACCTTAGTATCCCGAACTTGTGCACGGGCAGTTGCAGCACCCCGCGGCAAAGGCTTGCCGGGCGACCACCAAAGACCCTCCAAGGTTCCCTTGGAGCCATTCAAGAACAAGGCATTCAAGATGAAGAGACAAGACCCCGGCAAGAGGAGCTTGCCGGGAAGGCCAACCAAGGCGCCACAAGAAACTTACCGCGACGCACCACACGTCCCGGCAAGATCCGGCAAGCGACAAGCTTCCGGACGCGACAAGACGACGACCCCGGCAAGGTACTTGCCGGGGGCCAGCTGCCACCCCATACCCGCGCTCTAGCGCACCCGCCCGCGTGTCGCCATGAGGCTTTCTCAGGGGCGCGTGGCGGGAACCTGTGCAGCCAGGGGTACGCGGTGGCAAGCGGAGATGAAGAGAAGACCATCGTGGAAGACGGTGGCGCTCCTAACGGTCACTTTTTGCACTGTTTAGGCAACTCAGACGGGCATTCAATGACCTTGTCCCCTGCCGTCAGAGTTAGGTAGGGTGCACTGTGTCCACAGTAGCGGTAGCTGCACCTACCGCATCCTTTTCCATTTTTACCCTTCTAGTTTACGTTGCCACCTATCGGTGACCCCTTGAAAGTATAAAAGGAGGCCCAAGTGCAACGTAGAAGGGGTTCGGCTCATTCGAAACACCAGAAACACTCCCACGCTCAGTTTGATAGCGTCCATCGCTCCCGAGCAAGGATTCAATACAATCTAACAAGCAGCAGTAGGGTTTTACGCATCCGTGCGGTCCGAAGCTGGGTAAAACTGCTCGCGTGTACTGCCTCGATCCGCTCTTTGTGCGGCCTCCACCCTCACCGAACCGAAAGGGGCTCGGTCCGCCGATCCCCATAGGTGTTCGTGGATCAGTTTCCCCGACATAGCTGATCATGTTTTTCTATACAACTCTCATTTAGGATTTTTTGCAGGGAAACTTCTCTCTAAATGGGAAGGTCATTACATTATCAAGGAGGTCTATCGTTCCAGTGCCATCAGAATCAACAATGCCGAAGGCACAAATCTGAAGGTGGTAAACGGTCAAAGAATCAAACATTATATCTCAGGTAATCCCATAAATGTTGACACCGTAACACTGGAGGAGTACATAAGGGACACTTTCCAGAATGTTTTAGACTGTGAAAAGGAATAGGTATGTGGTACAGTAAGTAAACCGCCTCCAAAAAATTTTCCAATGGCAAATTTTCTCCGTTTCGAAATATTTTAAAAATAATAGGAAAATTAGAAGTAGTCTGAAAGAGACACGAGGAGACCACAATGGTGGAGGGCATGCCCTACCCCCTTGGGAGCGCCCCTGCCTTGTGGCCACCTCGTGTTCTCTTCGGACTCCATTTTCTTGCACAATACTTCTTTTGGTCGGTAAAAAATCATTATATAATGTCTCCAATGTTTTGACCATCGTACCATGACAAAATCCTCTGTTCTTTTTCGAGTTGTTTTTCTGGTAGTGCGGGATCACCATGATGTCTCCAAGCGCCCCCAAGGAAAAGTTTTTCGAGAAGGTCATCAACCCCTACCTTGCGGAAGTGTTGCGACACCCTCAAGACACTCAGATGCATGAGCGCGTGCTGCACATCCGCGATGTTGAGGGGCCGAAGAAGACCGGAAGTGTGGAGACAAGATGCGTAGCAATGGAGCAGCAAGTTTTCAAGTGCCAAGGGATGGTGGAACATGGACCCAACGCGAATCACATTGTAGATCGAAAGTATGTCTAGAGGGGGTGATTAGACTACTTGACCAAATAAATAAAAATCTAGCCTTTTCCCAATTTTAAGTCTTGGCAGATTTTAGCAACTTATCACAAGTCAAGCAATCAACGAACACATGCAAATCTAAGAGTATAGAAGCAGAATGTAAATCATTGCATATGAAGGTAATGGGTAGGAGTTTGGAGGGAGAAAATGCAATGGTGACACAGAGATTTTTGGCATGGTTCAGATAGGTGGTGCTATCGTACATCCACGTTGATGGAGACTTCAACCGACGAAGAGTAACGGTTGCACGAGTCCACGGAGGGCTCCACCCACGAAGGGCTTAGGAAGAAGAAACCTTATCTATCCCACCATGGCCATCGCCCACGAAGGACTTGCCTCACTTAGGTAGATCTTCACGAAGTAGGCGATCTCCTTGCCCTTACAAACTCATTGGTTCAGCTCCACAATCTTGACGGAGGCTCCCAAGTGACACCTAACCAATCTAGGAGACACCACTCTCCAAAAGGTAATAGATGGTGTGTTGATGATGAACTCCTCGCTCTTGTGCTTCAAATGATAGTCTCCCCAACACTCAACTCTCTCACACAGATTTGGATTTGGTGGAAAGATGATTTGAGTGGAATGCAACTTGGGGAAGGCTAGATATCAAGATTCTTGTGGTTGGATTGGAATATCTTGGTCTCAACACATGAGTAGGTGGTTCTCTCTCAGAAAATGAATGGGTGGAAGTGTAGGCACATTCCGATAGCTCTCTCCACGAATGGAGGATGGGTGGAGGGGTATATATAGCCTCCACACAAAATCTAACCGTTACACACAATTTAACAAACTCAGTAGGACCGAATAGTTAAACTCAGTCAAACCGATTTAGTTCAAAATGTGAACATTAGGATTTTTGATGGGACCGACATGTGAACTCGGTGTGACAGATTTCATTAGGGTTAGGGCATAATGTAATCTCGGTGAGACCGATCACATGAACTCGGTGAGACCGATTTCTGTAATAGCCAAACAGAGAGTTGGTCACGCAAACCCGGTGGGACCGATCGCTCATTTCGATGAGATCGAAACATTACAAAAAGGAAATAGAGAGTTTGTATTGTGAACTCCATGGGACCGATCGCTCATCTGGGTTAGAACGAAACGTTATGAAGGGAAACAAAGAGTTTGCAATCCCATCTCGGTGAGACCGAGATCCCTATCAGTGAGACCGAACTGATTAGGGTTTCTGGCTATGGCTATGTCAAATGAACTCGATGGTGCCGGATAGATCAAATCGGTGGGGCCGAGTTTGACTTTTGGTTTGGGACATAAGTGGATATGAGAAAGTGGTTGAGGGCTTTTGGAGCATATCACTAAGAATTTTGAGCAAGCAAGCCATTAAGCAACACCTCATCCCCTTTTAATAGTATTGGCTTTTCCTATGGACTCAATGTGATCTTGGATCACTAAAATGAAAATGTAGAGTCTTGAGCTTGAGCCAATATGTGTCCTTAGCATTTTGAGGGGTCCACATCTCTAGTCCATGCCATGCCAATCATTGAACTTTCTGAAATGATCATCTTGAAAGAGTTTTAGTTCAATGAGCTATATGTTGTTAAGAATTACTAAAACCACCCAGGGATTAGTTTCACTTTGACACATGATGATCGTGGAGTTCACCAACAATCACAAGCTGGACGCCAAGAACATCGGGGAGGCCATCTTCAAGCTTCATGAGAAAATCGAGCATCTCCAAGCCCAGATGTATGACCTGCAAAACCAAAACTGTGAGGATGAATACAAATTTAAGAGGATGACTTTTCCTGCAGATTTGAGGATCCTGGAGACTCGTTCATCTTTCTATGATGATGAGCCTATGCCTTGGAATATGGATGACAAGCCTACTACATCAACAACTCCATCATCACCACGCCGAAGAAAGAGACATAAATACCTGGGTTTGGGCACTCCCCTTGGCAACTGCCAAGCTTGGGGGAGGTGCCCAAGTATCGCATCACCATCACACCTTTCTCTTTATTTTTTTAGTTCGATCCTTCTGGTTATATCTTGATCTAGTAGAATAATGTTTTTAGTATGATCTAGCTTTGAGTTTTGTTTTGAGATCTATCTATGTAATTGAGTCCGTGAGTTATATATAATAAAGAGTAGTTTTGAGTTGAGGGCTTTGCTATCTTACTATGATCTTGAAGGAATAAAAAGAAATAAAAAGATCATATATTGATCTTATGGAGAGTAATGACTTCACATATAAAGAGTTTGATGAATAAAAGTTATTGAGAGTTGACAAACATAGTTGTTGCCTTTGTTGCAATTAGTAGGAAGTAATAAAGAAAGAGAGGCTTCACATATAAATATACTATCTTGGACATCTTTTGTAATTGTGAGCACTCATTAAAATATGACTTGGCAAAAAGTTGACGTTGGACAAGGAAGACAACATAATTGTTTATGTTTTCTTATATCTGAATAGAAGTTATATTGTTATGGATTCTCCAACATGTTGAGCTTGCATTTCTCTCTCATGCTGGCCAAATTCTTTGCACCAAGTAGAGATACTACTTGTGCTTCCAAACATCCCTTAAACCGGTTTTGCCATGAGAGTCCACCATACCTACCTATGGATTGAGTAAGATCTTTCAAGTAAGTTTTCATCGGTGCAAGCAATAAATTCTGCTCTGTAAATATGTATGATCTATTAGTATGAAGAAAATAAGCTTTATATGAACTTGTGATATGGAAGAACTATAAGCGACAGACTGCATAATAAAGTTCTTTATCACAAGCGGAAATATAAAGTGACGTTCTTTTGCATTAAGATTTTGTGCATCCAACCATAAAAGCGCATGACAACCTCTGCTTCCCTATACAAGAGTCATGGTGATCATCGCGTTTCCTTTTACACTTTTTCTTTTGAAAAGCACTATGTGTTGGAGAAATCTGGATATATAAATCCACTCGGATGTATGTTATCATAAAGTATTATTGTTGACATTACCCTTGGGGAAAAGGTTGGGAGGCGAAACTGTAAGCCCAAATCTTTCTCTATGTCCGATTGAAACTTTGAACCCATAAGTATCGCGTGAGTGTTAGCAATTGTGAAAGATTAAATGATAGTTGAGTATGTGGACTTTTTGAAAAGCTCTAATATTGACTCTTTCCGATGTTATGATAAATTGCAATTGCCTCAATGACTGAAATCATAATTTATTAGTTTTCAATGAAGTTTCTTGTCGGTGTACTAGAGTAGGGGTACCGTAGTATCCCGAACTTGTGCACGGGCAGTCGCAGCATCCCGCGGCAAGGCTCGCCGCGGTGGCCGCCAAGACCCTCCGCGGCAACTTTGAAGACCATTCAAGAACAAAGTACTCAAGCCAAGGCCCCGGCAAGAGGAGCTTGCCGGGAAGGCCAACCGAGACCCCGGCAAGAGAAGCTGGCCGGGAAGAAGACAAGACCCCGGCAAGAGGAGCTTGCCGGGAAGGCCACTCAAGGCATCTCAAGGAACTTGCCGCGGCACGCCACGCGGTCCGGCAAGGCCCGGTGAGCGACAAGCTCCCGAATACGACAAGACGACGACCGCGGCAAGGAGCTTGCCGCGGGAAACCCCGACTTCGTGCCCGCGCTCCAGCACACCTACCAACGTGTCGCCCTGGGACCCTCCCAAGCACATGTGGCAGGAGGCCGTGCATCTAGGGGTGCGAGGTGGCAAGCAGGCGCTGACAAGATAACCATCGTGGCAAACGGTGGCGTCCCTAGCGGTCCCTTCCGGTACTATTTAGGCAACACAGACGGGCAATTAATGCCCTTGTCCCTTGCCGCCAGGGTTAGGTATGATAACACTGTAGCAGGTAGCTGTACCTACCAAAACACCTTTCCATTTTTTCCCTTTACCTCCGTTGCCATGTCGGTAACCCCTTGAGCATATAAAAGGAGGCCCGAGTGCAAGCGGGGGGGGGGGGGGGGGGAGAGGGGGTTAGCCACTTCGAACAATCACGCTCGGTCCTGCCAGCCGCCGGTGTGTACTGTAGCACTCCGCGCACCCGAGCTAGAAATCAATACAAATCCACAAAGCAGGAGTAGGGTTTTACGCATCCGTGCGGCCCGAACCTGGGTAAATTGCTCGCATGCTCCGCCTCGATCTGCTCTTTGCGCGACCTCCGCCCCCGCCGAACCGAAAGGGACCCGGTCCTCCGGTCCCATAGGTGCCCGTGGGTCAGCAACCCCGGCATCTCTGGCGCGCCAGGTAGGGGGCGTCGAAGTTGTGTGAACCAGACCCGGCGTTCTCGCGAGCTAGATCTCCATCATCTTCGTCAACATGCCGCCGAAGAAGAAAGTTTCGGAGGCAGCTGCTCCGCTCGCGCCGAGCCAGCCACCACCGGAACAAACGGATGGTGGGGCAGGCGCCGGCGGAAAGACACGCGTCGACGAGGGAACTCACGGTGCTGCCAGGTCCCCGGGCAAGGCTGCGCTGCCCATCGGCGGCGTCAGAAAAGATAAGTTGCCCAGCTTGGCCTGTCACGCGCGGTAGAGCGACATCAATCTCCGCAGCAGCCGCTCTTCTTCGGGCTCGTTGCTGCCGCTGCTTGGCGCGTCGACCAGCTTCAGCCCCGCGGAGGCAAGCACTTCTCCGTCGAAGACCTCCCCCTCGACCGGCGCTCTGGAGCTTGATGCCCAGGGAAGATTGATGAAGACGTCGTCACCGGCCTTCAAGTAGATGCCCGGCTGGGGCTCCCCGGAGCTTGGCGCTGCGGTTTTGGCGGACGGATCGGCGGCCGGCGTAGCGCCTGGCGCTCCTGTGACCTCTGGGCCGTCAGGACGATCGCTAGATCCCCCGCCAGTTGCCGCATCGGCAGCCTCGCCGGCCCCTGCACCAGCGGCATCGCCACCACCGGTCGCCTCGTCAACGGCGACCCCGGTTTCCATCTGCTCCGCCGCGGGTGGATCTCACAACCGGAAAAGGGGGGAGAGTCAAGCAAAATCCAGCAAAAACTCGAGAAGATCAAGAGAAGAACCCAAGGGAAGTTTTGAAGCAAGAGGAGTACCTGCACTAGGTTCTGCAGTCGTGGTCTCCGCCATCAGGGGACCACTGTCGTTGTCCCTCGCCGGAGGACCCTCCCTTGCCGGAGACTTCTCCCTTGCCGGAGATCCCTCCCTTGCCGGAGACTTCTCCCTTACCGGGAAGCCCTCCCTTGCCGGAGAATTCTCCCTTGTCGGGGGATTTTCCCTTGGCTCCCGGTGGGGCTGCTCGGCTCCTACGCAAGTCAACAAGCAAATATCAGCAAAGACAAGTACCCATGCGCGCCTCGCCGCGGAAAGTAAGTCACACACTTACGCTGGGGGCTGCCATGGAGGAAAGTCGCCAGGTCCGGCAAGCTTGTCTCGGGCGCGCCACCTGCTGTCGCAGTGGGCTCGTCCTCGACAACGATCACCGGGGCCTTAGCTCTCTTTGCTGCTCTCTGGGCCAGAGTCCTGAGGAGGAACAAATTCAAAGCAAAGCAAATGAGATACAAGAGAAGCAGCAAGATTTGAAGAAATGCAAGTGCAACAAGAGAAGCTTACTCTTCTTCTTCTTCCTCGTCGGAGCTTAACGCGGAGAAGTCGAAGCCCGGCGCGCGCCCGGCGCGAAGAGGCGGAGGAGAAGCTTCCCTTGGCCGCTTGGCGGGAGCAGTGGCGGCGGTCTGAGACGACCCCACTCCGGGTGTTGGCGCAGCGTGAGTAGCGGCAGGGACTGAAGCGGTGGTCCGGCTAGACCCCGCTCCAGTTGCCGTCGTAGCATGAGGCGCTCCCGCGGCAACGGTGTTTGCCGTGGTCGAGCGTGTCACGCGGCGTGGCGACTGTCGGCCCGCTTGCCGCTCTGCCACATCACAGGCCTTGCGGAGACGCCTTCTTGGCGGGGATGGAGGCCCTGCTTGCGGCGAGCTGCCTGAAGGCGAGGAGGAAGAAGAGTTGATTTCCAACGAGCCGCTCGTGTTCCTGGCGGGCTCGCTCGGCCCGGCGTCACAACCGGCAAGCTCCTTCTTGCCGGCGGCTTCCCCTTGCTCGGCATGGCTTGCCGCTTCCGCTGCATCAGCCTCCTCCACAGTAAAACCGAACTTGCCCGCGGCTGCGGCCGCCGCTGCCTCCTCCATCCTGGTGGCGATGAGCGCCAACTCCGCATCCGTAGTGTCGCAGGTGAGGCCGTCCTTCTCGTCGAGGCGGATTGGCACTTCCACCAAGTCGTCGAAGAACTGCTGCACGACTTCGTTGGCAGGTTCCTGCCAAGTCGGCACAATTCCATGCGAGTCACACTCCGGCATCATTGCACGGATGCGATCGAGCGAGGAATTGTTGCACAACGGCACGACGCCCCCCGGCAACCTGAACACCTCGGGATGTTGGGGGTCATATCTGAACAACTCCTGTAGCATTGCGTCGAGCTCCAGGACTGTGAAGTTATAGTTGAGGCCCGGCCGCAGCCTCATAATGTCTGCCGCGTTCTTGAACTCCCAAGTGGGCCTCCCCCGTTCCTGCAGGGGGGCGATGCGGCGGCGAAGGAAGTCTGCGCCAACAGCACCAACAGTAAGCCCGGCAAGCCTGAGGCGCAGGATCCTGGTGACGGCAATTCTCAGCCTGTCGTCTTCCGGGGCCACGTCGCTCCAATCGCTGCCGCGTGCTACTGGGGTTTGGCGTCGGATGGTAAATGGCTACGGGCTCTCCTCGTCAATCCAGCACCAATCAGCTCTCCACTCCTCCCACTTGCCGCGGAATTCTCCCTCCAGATAGGTCTCTTTCTTGCCGGCCCTTGAGATCCAAGCAATCCCGCCGGATAGAGGCTCTCCCCTCTCTACTCGGGGTATGAAAAAGTGGCGGAAGAGGGCTACGTTGGGAAGGACTCCGACAAAGTTTTCGCAGAGGTGTGCGAAAACCGCCATGGTCAAGACGGCATTGGGGGTGAAGTCAAGGAGATGGAATCCATAGGTGTTCATGATATCGCAGAAGAAATCAGAGAAGGGCGGGCAGAGCCCGCAGTAGAAGAACAGAGCGAAGAAGGGATATCCGTTCGGAGCCGTCTTCCAAGCGATGGAGGGGAGTACCTTTGTGCGCGGGTGCGCGCGCGTCTCCACCGACCAGAAGAGGTAGTACTTATCCCTCAGCTCCTTTGCGGCGAGCTTGGGGGGGAAAACTGCCCGCTCCTTCCGCAGCGCTGCGAGCCTCTGCGCCTCGGTCGACTTCACGGCCTTCCCCTTCTCGGCTTTCGGAGCCATGGCGGAAGCAGTGGAGGAGGCCGACGGCGTTGGTGATGCTGGCGGCAATGGGGGGGACGGAGCGCCGCTCTCTCTCTCTCTCAGCTTTGGGGAGGCAAGGGAGCGGCGGAGATTTCTGAGAATTGGGAACGGCAACGGGCGAGTGGGCCAACTGCCCCTGCTTCCCCTGCTTATAAAGGAGAAGAGGGCAGACATTCCGCATTTCCGAATAAAATAACCACCCATGATCTCGCCCACGACGCCGCATTCAACGCGTGCCGTTCGGGGTTGGCATGGTGGGTATGGCGTAAGATACGGCGTGACCTAGGCCGCACGTGCCCGTGGACTGTTTTGGGCCTGGCCCAACAGCACTCGGCACCGTGTCTGGCCCAGGCCCGGGGGCTCCTGTCGGTGTACTAGAGTAGGGGTACCCTAGTGTCCCGAACTTGTGCACGGGCAGTCGCAGCATCCCGCGGCAAGGCTCGCCGCGGTGGCCGCCAAGACCCTCCGCGGCAACTTTGAAGACCATTCAAGAACAAAGTACTCAAGCCAAGGCCCCGGCAAGAGGAGCTTGCCAGGAAGGCCAACCGAGACCCCAGCAAGAGAAGCTGGCCGGGAAGAAGACAAGACCCCAGCAAGAGGAGCTTGCCGGGAAGGCCACTCAAGGCATATCAAGGAACTTGCCGCGGCACGCCACGCGGTCCGGCAAGGCCCGGTGAGCGACAAGCTCCCGAATACGACAAGACGACGACTGCTTCAAGGAGCTTGCCACGGGAAACCCCCACTTCGTGACCGCGCTCCAGCACACCTGCCAACGTGTCGCCCTGGGACCCTCCCAAGCACACATGGCAGGAGGCCGTGCAGCTAGGGGTGCGAGGTGGCAAGCAGGCGCTGACAAGATAACCATCGTGGCAAACGGTGGCGTCCCTAGCGGTCCCTTCCGGTACTATTTAGGCGACACAGACGGGCAATTAATGCCCTTGTCCCCTGCCGCCAGGGTTAGGTATGATAACACTATAGCAGGTAGCTGTACCTACCACAACACCTTTCCATTTTTGCCCTTTACCTCCGTTGCCATGTCGGTAACCCCTTGAGCATATAAAAGGAGTCCCGAGTGCAACGAGGGGGGGAGAGGGGGTTAGCCACTTCGAACACTCACGCTCGGTCCTGCCAGCCGCCGGTGTGTACTTTAGCACTCCGCACACCCGAGCTAGAAATCAATACAAATCCACAAAGCAGGAGTAGGGTTTTACGCATCCGTGCGGCCCGAACCTCGGTAAATCGCTCGCGTGCTCCGCCTCGATCTGCTCTTTGCGCGACCTCCGCCCCCACCGAACCGAAAGGGACCCGGTCCTCCGGTCCCATAGGTGCCCATGGGTCAGCAACCCCGGCATTTCTGATTCATACTTTACCTTGTGAAAGAATTGTTACTTTAGCATAAGATATTATATGGCAATATATGTTGCTATTCTAAAGATGATCATGAAGCCCACATGTCTATATTTTATTTTATCGACACTTCTATCTCTAAACATGTGGACATATTTTTCGGTATCGGCTTTCGCTTGGGGACAAGCGAGGTCTAAGCTTGGGGGAGTTGATATGTCCATTTTGCATCATGCTTTTATATTGATATTTATTGTATTATGGGTTGTTACTGCACATTATATCACAATACTTATGCCTTTTCTCCCTTATTTTATAAGTTTTACGTGAAGAGGGAGAATGCAGGCAGCTGGAATTCTAGACAAGAAAAGGAGAAAATATTAGAGACATATTCTACATAACTCCAAAAGTCCTGAAACTTCATGGAGAACTATTTTGGAATATATAAGAAATATTGGGTGAAGAAAGCACTAGAGGGGAGCCACCTGACATCCACAAGGGCGGAGGGCGTGCTCTCCTACTTTGTGGGCCACCTGGCAGGCCCCCGATGCCCATGTTCTACTATATGGGGACCTGGAAAAAATTAGAAGCAAGCTTTCGGGACGAAGCGCCGCCATCTTGAGGCAGAACCAATCTAGGCCTTTGGCCGAGCTGTTCTGTCGGGGAAACTTCCCTCCGGGAGGGGAAATCGAAACCATCGTCATCACCAATGATCCTCACATTGAGAGGGGATAAATCTCCATCAACATCTTCACAAGCACCATCTCCTCTCAAATCCTAGTTCATCTATTGTATCCGATCTTTGTCTCAAAACCTCAGATTGGCACCTGTGGTTTGCTAGTAGTGTTGATTACTCCTTGTAGTTGATGCCAGTTAGTTTATTCGACGGAAGATCATATGTTCATATCCATAATGATAATTAATACTCCTCTGATTATGAACATGAATAGGCTTTGTTAGTTGTTACGTTTTTTCCTGAGGACATGGGAGAAGTTTTGTTATAAGTAATCATGTGAATTTGGTATTCGTTCAATATTTTGAAGAGACGTATGTTATCTCTCCTCTAGTGGTGTTATGTGAACGTCGGCTACATGACACTTCACCATGATTTGGGCCTAGGGGAAGGCATTGAGAAGTTATAAGTAGATGATGGGTTGCTAGAGTGACAGAATCTTAAACCATAGTTTATGCGTTGCTTCATAAGGGGCTGATTTGGATCCATATGTTTCATGCTATGGTTAGA
Source organism: Triticum aestivum (assembly GCF_018294505.1). NCBI lineage: Eukaryota > Viridiplantae > Streptophyta > Magnoliopsida > Poales > Poaceae > Triticum > Triticum aestivum. The sequence continues at coordinate 274,000,770 of NC_057809.1, read as the reverse complement.
TTTATCTTAATTCTTCTTTCATAGTTGCGGATGCTTGCGAGAGGGGTTAATCATAGGTGGGAGGCTTGTCCAAGGAAGGGCAACACCCAAGCACCGGTCCACCCACATATCAAATTATCAAAGTAACGAACACGAATAATATGAGCATGATGAAAACTAGCTTGACAACAATTCCCATGTCTCCTCGGGAGTGCTTTGCTTTATATAAGAGTTCGTCCAGGCTTGTCCTTTGGTACAAAAAGGATTGGGCCACCTTGTTGCACCTTAGTTACTTTTGTTACTTGTTATCTGTTACGAATTATCTTATCACACAACTATCTGTTACCGATAATTTCAGTGCTTGCAGAGAATACCTTGCTGAAAACCGCTTGTCATTTCCTTCTGCTCCTCGTTGGGTTCGACACTCTTACTTTTCAAAAGGACTACGATAGTTCCCCTATACTTGTGGGTCATCACTTCGTTTGGAGCGATGCTGTGGATAAAGCTTTTAAGACCTCAAGAAGCAGTTGGCTGAGCCACATGTCTTGGCTGCCCTTATCGACAAAGAGCCTATGTTGATGTACATTGCTGCCAATAACAAAGCGTTAAGTGTTGCAGTTGTTGTATAGTGCAAGGAGGCAGGGAAATAATATCTTGTTCAACAGCCAGTATACTATGTCAATGAAGTCTTGACAGAGTCCAAACAGAGATATCCACATTGGCAGAAGCTAGTGTTCGGGGTCTTCATGGCGAGTCGCAAGTTGAAGCATTATTTTCTGGAACACCCAATAATTGTGGTTATCTCTGCTCCATCGGGAGACATCAACGAAAACAAGGAAGCCATAGGAAGGATTGCTAAGTGGGTAATTGAGCTTGGGCCACATCATTTGAAATATGTGCCTCGAACAGCCATCAAGTCTCAAGCAGTAGTGGATTTCACCAATGATTGGATTGAACTTCAAGTTCTCGAAGAGAAGCTAGACAAAAATTATTGGAAAATTCACTTTGATGGTTCTAGATAGTTGGAGGGCTCGAGGGCTGGAGTTATCTTATATTCCCTAGAAGGTGATAAAATTTCTTATGTTCTAAGGATAATGTTTCCCTATACTAATAACGCAGCTAAGTACAAAGCTCTCCGCCATGGTCTTCCAATAGCTAAGGAGATGAATCTTAGAGGGGTCAGATGCTTGGACGACTCTGATTTGGTTGCTCAGCAAGTTTCTGGCAAGTGTGACTCCAAGGCCCCCTCATGACGGCTTATCGGCATGTGGTGACTAACATTGCAGGTCACTTCAAGAGTTACCAAGTGGACCATATTGACAGGCGGCTCAATGAGCCGGCGGATGCCTGGCCACGACTTGGCTCTCAATGCAAACCGGTGCCCCCAATATTTTTTCCTTGATATCCTTCATAATCCTTCTATCAAGTTGCCATCCGAGGAAGATCTGGCTATACCCGACCCGGAGGCAGAGTTGGTGGCGGCTCTTCATGCCACCCCAGACTACATGGTTCCTTATCGGGCCTATCTAACTGAGATGAGCTCCCTACGGATGAACTTATTGCTTTTTAGATAATTCACCGTTCTAAGTTGATGACTAGTGTCCATGGCGAGTTACACAGAAGAAGCATGATAGATGTTTTTAACATTGCATCTCCCCTGATGAGGGGCGTGAGATCCTCCATGAGATCCACTCTAGTGATTATGGTCATCATGCCTCTCTAGGTCCTTGGTTGCAAAGACGTTTTGACACGGTTTTATTGGTTCATGCCTCATGCAGACGCTGAGGATACTGTGCCCAGATGTGATGGATGTCAGAAGTATGCACGTCAGGCTCATGTGTCAGCTCAGGAACTTAGGATGATTCCCATTGCTTGACCTTTTGCAGTATGGGGGCTTGATATGGTTGGTCCATTCAAACGGTCCAAAGACAACAAAACTCGTCTTCTCGTGGCTGTTGATAAATTCACCAAGTGGGTTGAAGCAGAAACTATCACTAATTGCGAGGCAGAAACATCAGTCAAGTTCATGTAGCGACCTGACCCGAATGGATCAAGTCTCTGTGCTTAAGTGCCATCCCTGGATCGGTATGCTGACACACAGAGTACTCGAGGATTTATAGCAGAGGTAAATCACATGTAAAAGTAACGTAAATACTATTACCTCAAATCCAAAATAGCGGAAGTAACAAGGTTGTGGATTCCCATCAACACCAACGGCAAAGTTGAGTGTAGAAATCGTAACCCTAACGTATCACTTACTCGTCGTAAGATAATCCTACAACATGAGACGTTGCAGCCACAGAGGGTCAGTACATTGAATGTACTGGCAAATTCACACCATAGAGAATGATGAATAAAGACTATCACTACATGCATATTTGGCTGGTGGAAAAGCTTTATGGTTATAAGGTTTTTGCGTAAAGCCAATTTTTCCCTATTGCAAAGGAATAAATTTTATTTAACTATCATGGTGGTTGTTGAACATTGAGAATGGTTGACAGCATTCTCAATCCCAATTAAGTAACATCATTAAACCCAACAATATTCATTTAAAGTAACGTGATGAGATCAACAGGATAATCCAAGAACTAGATACTCAAGATGTCCATAACCGGGGACACGGCTAATCATGATTAGTTTATACACTCTGCAGAGGTTTGCGCACTTTTCCCCACAAGACTCGATCGCCTCCGTTGGATTTCTCTCACTACATGGTGTTTGAGAAACGGATGACCGAGACACAGTCTTTCAGAAGCGCTAGCACCTTACGATGGATAGACCGGTACACCTACTTTCCCCTACATCTGCTAGTCTACCCTGTAAGAGTTCGCACGACTTAATCAACTATGCCAGAGCCCATAATGGCTTGTGGCTGCACACGGAAGTTTCTAGTTTGAAAAATCTCATGATCCCTTTGAGCCTGGGTGGCGGTCCAAAAGAAAACAGGCAAGTCCTGGATTACCCAGGTGCCTAGACAGGCAATCCTAGAATAACCAGGTGCCTCAATCCACCCAGATGTGTGTTTAAGTTGCCACCTTAAGTAAACCATTAATTAACAATCTCACATCTGTCATGGATACTCTCAAAACCCAATCCACGTCTACTAGCATAGCATGGCATAATAAGCAAACGTAGAAGTAACTCCCAAAGGTTTGATAATAAATAGGTAAGAGGTACTACCTCATCTACTTCCCATCCCTCAGTTTAATTAGATCCTAATCATGCAATGTGTGAAGATTGATCTAATGCAAAAAACTGGGTATGGAAGGGGATATGATCAAAGTGTGAACTTGCCTGCAATGTTGATGAAGATGATTGGCACTCAAAAATCTTGATAGCTCTAATCGTCACACTCCGGTCAATCTATCGTAAGCAAGCAATAGTAACCACACATAAGCAATCACTCAAAAGATCAAAAAGAACAAAGAAGACGATTCGGAAAACATCAAAACCAAGAAAATAACTCTTGCAACGTAAAACAATTTCTAACAGTACCAAAATTATGTGAATTTGGCCTTATTAGAATGTTTAGGTCAAGAGCTTCGATTTGCAAAAAGAATCAACATAAACGGAGCTACGAAACTCAAGTTATGATCAAACGAAGTTTGAATTCAAATCTGATCTAAATCAAATTTTAAACTTTTCAAAAACATGTTTGAGTTGGATTACTGGATAGAGGAGATCGTAACGATGATGTGAGCATTGGTTTCGTTGGATTTGGACAAACGAGTAAAAAGTAGTGATCGATTGAAGTACAGGGGCTAATCTGTAAAGAAACCCTCACATATAGGTCCCTGGCCGAAATTAATAGGAAAAAGGAAAATCTATCGAGCGAACGCTCGCTACAGAAACCTAATGAACACATTCGTTCGCTCCGGAGACTTACACAACGAACGTTCCCTCAATAAAGGCGAACGTTTAGAGAAAAAACAAAAGGATCCGGATCGCCCGATCCAGATCGGACGGACGGGGTGGGGCGACTGTTACCACGGCGGCTGACGGCGTCGGCGGCTCGGCTTCGAGCGGGCGGGCACAGTATCTCAAGGTTTTACTTCTCTAGCTTGGCTGCTTTCAACTTCTGGTCTTAAGTTCTTCACGAAATGCTTCCTTATCAATTAATGCTTCTTTTAGGTCCATCTTAACTTCTTGATGTAACACTCCAGATCCTGGTGATACACCGGCTAAGGTTAAAACTTCATCTTGCTGATAGGTGCTCCATCAGCCTTCTACCATTTAATCCTTCCATGCATATGCATGCTTAACTCAGCACGGTGACAATAGCATAAGCGGGTGATAACCTCATGGATAGCCGTGGTTGTTCTCTTGTCATTTCCATGAGCTATCTCTCCATAGTTGATATCTCCTACGTTAGGGTTATCCTTGACAAATCCTTGAGTTCTTAACTCTACATGCTCCGGTCTTTCTCCAACACACCTTGATCTCGGGCATTGACAACTTCCATAGTCTGCCAAGTTCCATAAGGGTAGCATTCCTAGGTCATACAAATCTGGGAATTCTTCAGAGCCTCCAATTCTTCTAGTCTTCAGAGTCTTCAACAGCTATAGTTTCCATTATCATAATGTATGGTAAAATCCTCTTCATTTCGAATGGTCTTAGCTGTCCAATATCTTGTACTTCTTGGAGTGGTCTCATCAGTCGAATCCTCGAGTGGTCAAAAGGGAAAAAGGGTATGGTCTCACTAAAGGGAATTTTTTGAATAAGCTCAGAAGAGAAGAGAGGTAAAAGGTCTTTTTGAAAGAGAAAAATCTTTGCTATGGGCTTGCCAGTTTCTAGGGTCACGTCCTATAGTCAACATGTGCTCTGATACCATCTTGTAGCGACCTGACCCGAATGGATCAAGTCTCTGTGCTTAAGTGCCATCCCTGAATCGGTATGCTGACACACACAGTACTCGAGGATTTATAGCAGAGGTAAATCACATGTAAAAGTAACGTAAATACTATTACCTCAAATCCAAAATAGCGGAAGTAACAAGGTTGTGGATTCCCATCAACACCAACGGCAAAGTTGAGTGTAGAAATCGTAACCCTAACGTATCACTTACTCGTCATAAGAAATCTGCAACATGAGACGTTGCAGCCACAGAGGGTCAGTACATTGAATGTACTGGCAAATTCACACCATAGAGAATGATAAATAAAGACTATCACTACATGCATATTTGGCTGGTGGAAAAGCTCTATGGTTATAAGGTTTTTGCGTAAAGCCAATTTTTCCCTACTGCAAAGGAATAAATTTTATTTAACTATCATGGTGGTTGTTGAACATTGAGAATGGTTGACAGCATTCTCAATCCCAATTAAGTAACATCATTAAACCCAACAATATTCATTTAAAGTAACGTGATGAGATCAACAGGATCATCCAAGAACTAGATACTCAAGATGTCCATAACCGGGGACACGGCTAATCATGATTAGTTTATACACTCTGCAGAGGTTTGCGCACTTTTCCCCACAAGACTCGATCGCCTCCGTTGGATTTCTCGCACTACATGGTGTTTGAGAAATGGATGACCGACACACAGTCTTTCAGAAGCGCTAGCACCTTACGATGGATAGACCGGTACACCTACTTTCCCCTACATCTGCTAGTCTACCCTGTAAGAGTTCGCACGACTTAATCAACTATGCCAGAGCCCATAATGGCTTGTGGCTGCACACGGAAGTTTCTAGTTTGAAAAATCTCATGATCCCTTTGAGCTTGGGTGGCGGTCCAAAAGAAAACAGGCAAGTCCTGGATTACCCAAGTGCCTAGACAGGCAATCCTAGAATAACCAGGTGCCTCAATCCACCCAGATGTGTGTTTAAGTTGTTACCTTAAGTAAACCATTAATTAACAATCTCACATCTGTCATGGATACTCTCAAAACCCAATCCACGTCTACTAGCAAAGCATGGCATAAAAAGCAAACATAGAAGTAACTCCCAAAGGTTTGATAATAAACAGGTAATAGGTACTACCTCATCTACTTCCCATCCCTCAGTTTAATTAGATCCTAATCATGCAATGTGTGAAGATTGATCTAATGCAAAAAAACTGGGTATGGAAGGGGATATGATCAAAGTGTGAACTTGCCTGCAATGTTGATAAAGATGATTCGCACTCAAAAATCTTGATAGCTCTAATCGTCACACTCCGGTCAATCTATCGTAAGAAAGCAATAGTAACCACACATAAGCAATCACTCAAAAGATCAAAAAGAACAAAGAAGACGATTCGGAAAACATCAAAACCAAGCAAATAACTCTTGCAACGTAAAACAATTTCTAAAAGTACCAAAATTATGTGAATTTGGCCTTATTAGAATGTTTAGGTCAAGAGATTCGATTTGCAAAAAGAATCAACTCAAACGGAGCTACGAAACTCAAATTATGATCAAACGAAGTTTGAATTCAAATCTGATCTAAATCAAATTTTAAACTTTTCAAAAACATGTTTGAGTTGGATTACTGGATAGAGGAGATCGTAACGAAGACGTGAGCGTTGGTTTCATTGGATTTGGTCAAACGAGTAAAAAGTAGTGATCGATTGAAGTATAGGGGCTAATCTGTAAAGAAATCCTCACATATAGGTCCCTGGCCGAAATTAATAGGAAAAAGGAAAAATCTATCGAGCGAACGCTCGCTACAGAAACCTAATGAACACATTCGTTCTCTCCGGAGACTTAGACAACGAACGTTCCCTCAATAAAGGCGAACATTTAGAGAAAAAAACAAAAACAAAAGGATCCGGATCGCCCGATCCAGATCGGACGGACGGGGTGGGGCGACGGTTACCACGGCGGCTGACGGCGTCAGCGGCTCGGCTTCGAGCGGGCGGCGGCTCCGGTGGTTCGCGGCGACGGCGAAGCGGTCGAGGAAGGGCAGCTCGGCGAGGCGGAGACGACAGAGGGGACGGCGGTGGTCGAAGGCGGCGGCTTCGTGAGCTGGTGGTGGAGCGGATCTCGTCGGAGTTGGAAACTCCGCTGAGCGCGTTTGGCTGGCTGCGAGGGGCTCCGAGTGTGCGATTTGATGAAAAAGAGGGCTGGGGTCGGGGGTATTTAAAGGAGGGAGGCGTGGAGGAGGGGCAACGCGAGGGGAGGCACCCGCGTCTGGCACAGCAGCGGCAACGAACTCGTGCTAGAGATGGACTCCGGCTGGAGGACGGGGACGAACCCGACAGGTGGGTCCCACCTGTCGGTGGCTGAGCGAGGCAGCGGCCGATAGCAGGTGCGAGCGGGCGAGCGAAGCGGAGCGGCTTCGGGCGCGGCTGGGCTTCGGCTGGGCACTGGGCCATGGCCTGGCCTGGGAGCGGGGCCGGCCCAGTCGGCGCAAGAAAAGAAGTTTTTTTTAAACAAACATTTTTTGACAATCAAAAACAAAATAAGTAAATAATAACAAATATTTTATAGGCATATAATATATCAAAATTTTCAGAAAAAGATTTTCTATGACATGAACATTTTCCTAGCATTAAATAAAATACACAGAAAATCAGATAAGTCAAAGAGTGATACTGGCCTATTAAAATCCAACAAAAATCATTTTTAAAATACCAAAATGATTTTAAATAAATTTTTCTCCAATTTTCTATTGTAGGGAATCCTGTTACCCTAATTTCCATATATTTTATTTTTGGAGAAAAATAATTTGAATAAAACTCAAATAACTCCAAATTGAAAATAAATTCAAAAGAACTTTGAATTTAATTCTTTGAACTCCCAACTCATATTTCATATAATTTGAAGAAGTCATTTTATCTTCTCCCATGAAAATCATTGAGCTGCATGAAGTTTATGAATTGAAATATTTCCAAATGAAATTCAATTATTTTCAAATACCCTTTCATTTAATTTTTTAAATGGAAGAAGTCATATCATCTTCGCTCAAGGGTTTTGTGTTGAAAAGAATTTGAATTCATGGAGATCAGAAAGCAAATATGAAAGTTTGGGAAAGTCCTTTTATTCCCTCTCATTTAACTTTCAAAAGTTTCAAATTCACTCACTTTCAGACAATCAATCAAACAATCAATCAAATCTATCTATTTATTATAACATTCCAAAATTTAGAATTTTGGGATGTTACAGTTCATGAAGAAGTGGATCCTTTATTTTGGTTATCTGCACAGCATGATCACTGATATTGGGACTAATTTGTCCAATGGGGCCATGAAGAATTTTTGTCAGCAAGAGCACATTCGGCTTGACGTAACCTTTGTGGTACACCCTTATCCAATGGCCAGGTAGAATGTGGTAATTAGGATATTTTATGAGGTATCGAGCCTAGACTTATGGTTCCAATTGAGCGTACTCTGGGTTGTTGGGTTGAGGAGCTTCCTTCTGTCCTTTGGAGCATACGGACCACCCCCAACAGATCAACTGGTTATATGTGTTTCTTCATGGTTTATGGTGCTGAAGCAGTGCTCCCAAGCGATATTTGTCATGATTCCCCTAGAGTGGCGCCTTATGTTGAAGCAGATAATGAGAAGCTTGACAGGATTCCCTCAATACTCTAGAGGAGGAACGTGACTTTGCAACATCAAGATTCGCAATCTACCAACAAGAGCTATGTCGCTCTCACAGCCGTAGAGTTCGTAGCCGTACTTCCCAGGAGGGCGACTTAGTGCTCCGATTGATTCAAGATCAAACCGGTATGCATAAGATTTCACCTCCTTGGGAAGGGCCTTTCATCATCAGCAAGAACCTCAACAACGGGTCATATTATCTGATTGATATACGTGAACACAAGAAATCACGTACATCTGAGGAGGAGACCAACATGCCTTGGAACATCGCTAATCTCCATCCTTACTACACTTAGATCCACTGGCTCCAACTTTTGTACATATATATGTGTATATATATTTTATGATCAATGTTAATAAAGCTGGCATCCCTGAAACTCGGGGCCTCTGTCGTTTCGTCCAATATATTGTGCATGAGTCTTTATGTCCTGATCATAGGTCACTTGGAGGCTTTCAACTCATCGAGTTTAGCTATTAAAATCCCTCTTAACCAAGCATATGCCACAATATCATGGTTAAACCTACCTATTTTCTTAATGCTCATCCGCCAAGATGACCTGGCATACTCTTGATAGTCAATCTATTATGACCCTGAACTTGTCAAGGTTAAAACGCCGGCTTAAGTCATTTGAGAACCGGCCTACAAAAAGCGAGGATAAACCATAGGTTATCAAGCCAGCTTCATTGAAGCAAGACTCAAGCTTCCAAAGCCAGTATTTTTGCCGAGCCTCGAAAGTTGACATAAAAGTTATACTTATGTGTTTATTTAACTTGTTTGTTTTACAGAACTATCTCTTTTGATCACAAATTGATATTGGCCATGAGCCGCTGGGTCATTGATACACCGGCTTATTTTTTATCACATGTTGATACTAACCATGAGTCGTCGGCACAAGTACACCGGGTTATTCTAATCATGAGTTGTGCAAACAAGGTCCGCCATGGGTGACTCATACAAGCATGACTCGCCAGAGCAATACTTAAAATGATAGATTCTTCAAAAGATACTATGCGAGTCAACATAACACCACATCAGTTCAAGCTCTCACAAAATATACTTCAAAGTATCACAGTGCGTGATGGCACTATAGAAAGGACAAGTGTTTTCTAGTACCCTATTACATAGCCACAGGTGGGCTTCAAATTTCCAATCAAGTTTTTATGGAGTACAAATACTCCTGCAAGCCAGCTTCTGTGCCGTCCGGGTTGTTGCTCTATGGGATAATCTCTTCTTGGTGATCTCCAGCGTTTGAGGCTTCCGGGTGATCCTGCATCGCTTCTTCTCTGATCTGAAGGTTGATCGGATTCCAGTCGATAGTCGTTAAAGCTTGGAAGATGGCATCGTCTTGCATGGTAATAGACGGGTCAACATAAGGGGCACAAATATGCTTACAATGTGCATGAGTCAGATCAAAAGGCTCAAAAGTTGGCGGGTTCACCCGTGTGTTTTCTTCGTCATAAGACGCTTGATACCCTCAGATCGAGATTTTCAACTATTTGACTGCCAAGAAGCGAGTTTCCTTCATACAACGGGCATAATTCACATGAGAAAATTGGTCGTCGTCTTCTTTAAATTCTAGGAAGCCATCAAGCATTTCAGTTGACTCCATCTTCGGCATAAAGGCTTTGGCGCAACTAAGAGGCATTAGTGCTCCAGCTCGGGCGGCTGCTTTCTTCAACTCTTCAATCCGTTTTGGAATTGTGGAGAGTTGTCTCAGCATCTCTCTTATGAACTGCGGCGCCTCTTTTCCACCTATAAGAACCATCAATGTGTAAAGGCTCCCTGCGTAGAGATGTTCAATGAAGGTGTATACAACCTTTAACTTTAGCAAATTATCCTAGCGAAGAAGGCCACTTCTATTGCCTACAACAAATTGGATAGTTTACAAGGTTACAACACTTCTATTCTGCAACATAAGTCGCCAGGTGATACGTCCATTTTGCATCATGTTTACCTACTGTTATTTATATTGTTTTTATGTATAATAATGCTTTTTGGAGTATTTGTAATGCCTTTTCTCTCATAATATGCAAGGTACACACAAACAGGGAGAATACCGGCAGCTAGAATTCTGGACCTGAAAAAGCTACGTCAGGCTACCTATTCTGCATAACTCCAAACACTACTAGGAAAAGGCCTACTAGTGGCGCACCTGTTTTTCTTACTAATAGCGCACTACAGGTGCGCCACTAGTATCACGCCATTAGTATCTGGTATACTAATGGCGCACCATGCAGTGCACCATTAGTATAGCCCATGGTGCGCCATTAGTATGCCTCCCAGGGGGCCCCATTTACCCATGTGCTTTGGCATACTAATGGCGCACTAGTGGATGATGCGCCATTAGAGTCCTTTTTGCAGTGCGCCATTAGTGTGCTGAGTGGTGCGCCACTAGTATGAATATTAGGGATTTTTTCTTTTCTGATATTTGCACAGGTTACAGAACATATTACTGCACATAATATAGAGAGCACAACATATAAACAGGAAATTTATCGAATACAGTAGAAGATTAGTCTCCGAATACAATTCATCATATTAGTCTCCGAATTTAAAATACCAAACAAAGTTAGAACATTACAAGTCTCGAAACCGCGAGCAGCGAGTTTGTCTTCACATTACAAGTCAATATCGATCATCTAAACTACCATCACATAGAAGAGAGCTGCGGTCATCACGATGAGCATCATCGCGATGAAACTGGTCTTCATCCTGTTCCTCCTCCGCTCCCTCCTCTCTCCCTCTAGATAGTGTGCGTATCTAACTTCCGCCTCCGCCCTAGTGGTGTACCCTTTGTAACTGTTACCGCCGAAACGGTGAACCTGTCTCCGACACTCCTCCCAGTCATCGTAGACTCCGGGAACATTACCCTTGTACCCCATATGTCCTATTTTTAGCAAAGTCATGCTAAAATTCACGGAGAATTTCAGCATGACTTTTGCTGAAAATAGGACATATGGAGTACCCAAATTTGCCGGAACGAAAGTTAATCGACATTCCAGCAAACTCAAGGGCCACTCGGGGTACCTGCAAAATCATCACGACACGATGGTCGGAGACATGACCTTTGCCTAACTGTTCTGAACTCCTGCCAAAACTGACCACAACATATACCAAGGAAAATCAACACTTCTAGATTCATATCAGACTAACAACCAACACTGCTTTGTGTCCATATCAACTACCTAAATAACCTATCAATACTAAATATTATAATTTTATTGTTTAAAGCATGCTAAAGATATAAAAAACTCCATTGCCAATGTGCCATGTCAATCAAAACCCCAATATGAGTAGAAAGGGAGCATGCTGGGATCTATACAAGCCAATAATGATTTACTACTAAATGGATCAGGGTAAGATAAACACCAGTCAATAAATTTACTACATCAAAAGGAGTAAAACTCAATAATGTAGCACTATCTCTGAACCTAACCTTTGTTTAGCACACAAATTGTTTTCTATAAAAGATGATCATCATCTTTACAGAATAAAGCAACACCCTGCACTAGCCTAAAAACAAGTGAAGTTTCACCCATATAAGAATAGGTGCAAACAAAATAATGACACTCAATTTAGATAGCAAAAAAAGTGAACATCAAGTACTGGGGCACATTGACACTCCTGGTTTTCTACAAACACCAAGTACTAGGGCACACCAAAGTTCTGAAATTTGTGTGCCTAACTGAATTAACTGAATTTTCAGTAACCGAATAAACTGAATTTTCAAAACTGACAAATATTGCCACCAAATTAGAAGCAGCAAATTAGCACCAAGCAGCAGCAAAAGGGAATCAGTTACTGCCCTTCACAATAGCTAACAGCAGCAAATTAGCACCAAGCAGTAGCAACTAGCACGATTCAACCATCCATCAAGCAAAACATCTAGTGCCTAACATCAACACACATCCATCTACCCAACATCCATTGATCCATGTAACTAGCAACAGGAATAAGAGATGAACAGGGAACAAAGAGATGAACAAGGAACATAGAGGTGAGGAAGATGGGCTCACCACGGGCAGCGCGTCGAAGGAGAGCAGCGGCCGGCCACACGCAGGAACTGACGGCGGGAGGTGGCGACGAGGGTCACGGCAGCGTCCACCGTTGGTTCACTGGCTGCTGCTGGGGTGACCGGGGGTGGAGGACGGCAGGGGCTGGTGGGGTGGGCGCGTGTGTCGGGGCCGCGCTCGCCGGCTGCTGCGGTGGTCGGAGGAGGCCCTCACTCGTCGGAGGTGGAGGAGTGGGCAGCGGGGTGAGAGGAACCCTAGCACGGTCGGCCGATCCCGTTCGGGGGGGGGGGTCGATTCGAGCGAGGAGACAGGCGAGGGGGGCGTCTGACCGGTGGGTCTGGGCGCTGCGGGTTTCTAGGGTTTGGAGGGCTAGGAAGGCGAGGGAGGGGTGGGTGGGGGCGGCGGAGCCCGGGAGCGAGGTCGACGGTGGGTGGAAGGGGATCGGCGGCGGTGGCGAGAAGCAAGGGGCGAGATGGGTCGGCGCAGTATGGGTGGGGGGGATTGGGGGAAGAAAGGGGGTTGGCGAGGGGGGAGGCTTAGCAATGGCGCACCCACCAGTGGCGCGCCATTAGAAATGTTTTTTTGGATAGCAATGGCGCACCCCCTAGAGGTGCGCCATTAGTAATCTTTTTTTGGATAGCAATGGCGCACCCCCTAGAGGTGCGCCATTAGTATTTTTTTAGGATTTTTTGTTGCTTAGCGGAGAGCCGGCAACAGCGTCTTGAACCCTAGGTCTCGCTCGGGGGGGGGGGGGGGGGAGGGGGTGGGTGGTCGTCAGCGGCGGTGGAGCGGGGAGGGTGCGGGTGGTCGTCGGCGGTGGTGGAGCGGGGGAGGGTGCGGGGGGTCGGCGGCGGCGGTGGAGCGGGGGAGGGTGCGGGGGGTCATCGGCGGTGGTGGAGCGGGGGAGGGTGCGGGGGGTCATCGGCGGCGGTGGAGCAGGGGAGGGTGCGGGGGGTCATCGGCGGCGGTGGAGCGAGGGAAGGGTGCGGGAGGTCATCGGCGGCGGAGCGGGGAAGGGTGCGGGGGGTCGACGGCGGCGGAGCGGGGGAGGGTGCAGGGGGTCGTCGGCGGTGTTGGAGCGGGGGAGGGTGCGGGGGGTGCTCGGTGGCGAGGGGGATCTTGCGAGGGGGGATAGCGATCGAGATGGAGGACACTAGAATAGAATAAATATCATTTCAATATGTCGAAATACAATTGAGAAATGAAGGCTACAATTTAAATACAATCGATCTTAGCTAGCTATCTGTTCACAATCTTCTTGCCCTTCTTTTTCGCAAATGGAGTTCTTCTGTGGAACGGACGTCCTTTAGGTAGGGTGGTACACAACCAGGGGGAAGGTTGTACATCCACACAAACACAGGCCAGGTGCTATGTGTGCTTCTCTGGCTGCCAAACGGATTGACTCCATCGGTGCTCGCGCCCAGCACGATGTTCCTTGGATCGTCCCCAAATTCTGGGTGTTCGAAGTTCAACGCTTGCCACTAGCTCGCGTCCTTAGGGTGACTCAGTATCTTGTCTTTTTTATTTATCTCCGGATCATTTCCGTCATCTTCTCGCTTCTTCTCCTCCCTATCCGCGTGCCAACGCAGGAGCTTGTTGGGTTTCGTAGTAATTTCAAAAAATTTCCTACGCACACTCAAGATCATGTGATGCATAGCAACGAGGGGAGAGTGTGATCTACATACCTAGTAGATCCACAACGGAAGCATTTGGTTGATGTAGTCATACGTCTTCACGATCCGACCGATCAAGGACCGAAACTACGGCACCTCCGAGTTCGAGCACATGTTCAGCTCGATGACGATCCCCGGACTCTGATCCAGCAAAGTGTCGGGGAAGAGTTCCGTCAGCACGACGGCGTGGTGACGATCTTGATGTACCACAGCAGCAGGGCTTCGCCTAAACTCCGCTACAGTATTATCGAGGATTATGGTGGCTGGGGGCACCGCACACGGCTAAGGAATAGATCACGTGGATCAACTTGTGTGTTTCTGGGGTGCCTCTGCCTCAGTATATAAAGGAGCCAAGGGGGAGGGGGCCGCCGGCCAGGAGGAGGGCGCAGGAGGAGTCCTACTCCTCCCGGGAGAAGGACTCCCCCCAATCCTAGTTGGACTAGGATTCCCCGAGGGGGAAAGAGGGAGAGGGGGGCCGGGCACCTCTCCTAGTCCTAATAGGACTAGGGGAAGGGGGAGGCGCGCGGCCACCTTGGGCTGCCCCTTTCTCCTTTCCACTAAAGCCCATTAAGGCCCATATGGCTCCCGGGGGGTTCCGGTAACCTCCCGGTACTCCGGTAAAATCCTGATTTCACCCGGAACACTTCCGATGTCCAAATATAGGCTTCCAATATATCAATATTTATGTCTCGACCATTTCGAGACTCATCGTCGTGTCCGTGATCACATCCGGGACTTCGAACAACCTTCGGTACATCAAAATGCATAAACTCATAATATAACTGTCATCGTAACCTTAAGCGTGCGGACCCTACGGGTTCGAGAATAATGTAGACATGACCGAGACTCGTCTCCGGTCAATAACCAATAGCGGGACCTGGATGCCCATATTGGCTCCTACATATTCTACGAAGATCTTTATCGGTCAGACCGCATAACAACATACGTTGTTCCCTTTGTCATCGGTATGTTACTTGCCCGAGATTCGATCGTCGGTATTCCAATACCTAGTTCAATCTCGTTACCGGTAAGTCTCTTTACTCGTTCTGTAATACATCATCCCGCAACTAACTCATTTAGTTGGAATGCTTGCAAGGCTTAAGTGATGTGTATTACCGAGAGGGCCCAGAGATACCTCTCCGACAATAGGAGTGACAAAACCTAATCTCGAAATACGCCAACCCAACATGTACCTTTGCAGACACCTATAGTACTCCTTTTTAATCACCCAGTTATGTTGTGATGTTTGGTAGTACCCAAAGTGTTCCTCCGGTAAACGGGAGTTGCATAATCTCATAGTTATAGGAACATGTATAAGTCATGAAGAAAGCAATAGCAACATACTAAATGATCGGGTGCTAAGCTAATGGAATGGGTCATGTCAATCAGATCATTCTCTTAATGATGTGATCTCGTTCATCAAATAACAACTCATTGTTCATGGTTAGGAAACATAACCATCTTTGATTAACGAGCTAGCCAAGTAGCGGCATACTAGTGACACTTTGTTTGTCTATGTATTCACACATGTATTATGTTTTCGGTTAATACAATTCTAGCATGAATAATAAACATTTATCATGATTATAAGGAAATAAATAATAACTTTATTATTGCCTCTAGGGCATATTTCCTTCAGTCTCCCACTTGCACTAGAGTCAATAATCTAGATTACACCGTAATGATTCTAACACCCATGGAGCCTTGGTGCTGATCATGTTTTGCTCATGGAAGAGGCTTAGTCAATGGGTCTGCAACATTCAGATCCGTATGTATCTTGCAAATTTCTATGTCTCCCACCTGTACTAGATCCCGGATGGAATTGAAGCGTCTCTTGATGTGCTTGGTTCTCTTGTGAAATCTGGATTCCTTTGCCAAGGCAATTGCACCAGTATTGTCACAAAAGATTTTCATTGGACCCGATGCACTAGGTATGACACCTAGATCGGATATGAACTCCTTCATCCAGACTCCTTCGTTCGCTGCTTCCGAAGCAGCTATGTACTCCGCTTCACATGTAGATCCTGCTACGATGCTTTGTTTAGAACTGCACCAACTGACAGCTCCACCGTTTAATGTAAACACGTATCCGGTTTGCGATTTAGAATCCTCCGGATCAGTGTCAAAACTTGCATCAACGTAACCATTTACGATGAGCTCTTTGTCACCTCCATATACGAGAAGCATTCCTTAGTCCTTTTCAGGTATTTCAAGATGTTCTTGACCGCTGTCCAGTGGTCCACTCCTGGATTACTTTGGTACCTCCCTGCTAGCCTTATAGCAAGGCACACATCAGGTCTGGTACACAGCATTGCATACATGATAGATCCTATTGCTGATGCATAGGGAACATCTTTCATATGCTCTCTATCTTCTGCAGTGGTCGGGCATTGAGTCTTACTCAATTTCATACCTTGTAACACAGGAAAGAATCCTTTCTTTGCTTGATCCATTTTGAACTTCTTCAAAATTTTGTCAAGGTATGTTGTTTGTGAAAGTCCAATTAAGCGTCTTGATCTATCTCTATAGATCTTAATGCCTAATATGTAAGTAGCTTCACCGAGGTCTTTCATTGAAAAACTCTTATTCAAGTATCCCTTTATGCTATCCAGAAATTCTATATTATTTCCAATTAATATTATGTCATCCACATATAATATCAGAAATGCTACAGAGCTCCCACTCACTTTCTTGTAAATACAGGCTTCTCCAAAAGTCTGTATAAAACCATATGCTTTGATCACACTATCAAAACGTTTATTCCAACTCCGAGAGGCTTGCACCAGTCCATAAATGGATCGCTGGAGCTTGCACACTTTGTTAGCTCCCTTTGGATCGACAAAACCTTCTGGTTGCATCATATACAACTCTTCTTCTAGAAATCCATTCAGGAATGCAGTTTTGACATCCATCTGCCAAATTTCATAATCATAAAATGCGGCAATTGCTAACATGATTCGGACAGACTTAAGCATCGCTACGGGTGAGAAGGTCTCATCGTAGTCAATCCCTTGAACTTGCCGAAAACCTTTCGCGACAAGTCGAGCTTTGTAGACAGTGATATTACCGTCAGCGTCAGTCTTCTTCTTGAAGATCCATTTGTTCTCAATTGCTTGCTGATCATCGGGCAAGTCAACCAAAGTCCACACTTTGTTCTCGTACATGGATCCCATCTCAGATTTCATGGCTTCAAGCCGCTTTGCGGAATCTGGGCTCACCATCGCTTCTTCATAGTTCGTAGGTTCATCATGATCTAGTAGCATGACTTCCAAAATGGGATTACCGTACCACTCTGCTGCGGATCTTGCTCTGGTTGATCTACGAGGTTCAGTAGTATCTTGTTCTGAAGTTTCATGATCATTATCATTAGCTTCCTCACTAACTGGTGTAGGTGTCATAGAAACAGTTTTCTGTGATGTACTACTTTCCAATAAGGGAGCAGGTACAGTTACCTCGTCAAGTTCTACTTTCCTCCCACTCACTTCTTTCGAGAGAAACTCCTTACTCCAGAAAGTTTCCGAATTTAGCAACAAAAGTCTTGCTTTCGGATCTGTGATAGAAGGTGTATCCGATAGTTTCCTTTGGATATCCTATGAAGACACATTTCTACGATTTGGGTTCGAGCTTATCAGGTTGAAGCTTTTTCACATAAGCATCGCAGCCCCAAACTTTCAGAAACGACAACTTTGGTTTCTTGCCAAACCACAGTTCATAAGGCGTCGTCTCAACGGATTTTGATGGTGCCCTATTTAACGTGAATGCGGCCGTCTCTAGAACGTATCCCCAAAACGATAGCGGTAAATCAGTAAGAGACATCATAGATCGCACCATATCTATTAAAGTACGATTACGACGTTCGGACACACCATTACGCTGAGGTGTTCCGGGTGGCGTGAGTTGCGAAACTATTCCACAATTTTTCAAATGTACACCAAACTCGTAACTCAAATATTCTCCTCCACGATCAGATCGTAGAGACTTTATTTTCTTGTTACGATGATTTTCAACTTCACTCTGAAATTCCTTGAACTTTTCAAATGTTTCAGACTTATGTTTCATTAAGTAGATATACCCATATTTGCTTAAATCATCTGTGAAGGTGAGAAAATAACGATATCCGCCACGAGCCTCAATATTCATCGGACCACATACATCTGTATGTATGATTTCCAACAAATCTGTTGCTCTCTCCATAGTACCGGAGAACGGTGTTTTGGTCATCTTGCCCATGAGGCACGGTTCGCAAGTACCAAGTGATTCGTAATCAAGTGGTTCCAAAAGTCCATCAGAATGGAGTTTCTTCATGCGCTTTACACCGATATGACCTAAACGGCAGTGCCACAAATAAGTTGCACTTTCATTATCAACTCTGCATCTTTTGGCTTCAACATTATGAATATGTGTGTTACTACTATCGAGATTCAACAAGAATAGACCACTCTTCAAGGGTGCATGACCATAAAAGATATTACTCATATAAATAGAACAACCATTATTCTCTGATTTAAATGAATAACCATCTCGCATCAAACAAGATCTAGATATAATGTTCATGCTTAACGCTAGCACCAAATAACAATTATTTAGGTCTAATACTAATCCCGAAGGTAGATGTAGAGGTAGCGTGCCGACTGCGATCACATCGACTTTGGAACCGTTTCCCACGCGCATCGTCACCTCGTCCTTAACCAATCTTCGCTTGATCCATAGTCCCTGTTTCGAGTTGCAAATATTAGCAATAGAACCAGTATCAAATACCCAGGTGCTACTGCGAGCATTAGTAAGGTACACATCAATAACATGTATATCACATATACCTTTGTTCACCTTGCCATCCTTCTTATCCGCCAAATACTTGGGGCAGTTCCGCTTCCAGTGACCAGTCTGCTTGCAATAGAAGCACTCAGTTTCAGGCTTAGGTCCAGGTTTGGGTTTCTTCTCTTGAGTAGCAACTTGCTTGCCTTTCTTTTTGAAGTTCCCCTTCTTCTTCCCTTTGCCCTTTTTCTTGAAACTAGTGGTCTTGTTGACCATCAACACTTGATGCTCCTTCTTGATTTCTATCTCCGCAGCTTTCAGCATCGCGAAGAGCTCGGGAATAGTCTTGTTCATCCCTTGCATATTATAGTTCATCACGAAGCTCTTGTAGCTTGGTGGTAGTGATTGAAGAATTCTATCAATGACGCAATCATCTGGAAGATTAACTCCCAATTGAATCAAGTGATTATTATACCCAGACATTTTGAGTATATGGTCACTGACAGAACTGTTCTCCTTCATCTTGCAGCTATAGAACTTATTGGAGACTTCATATCTCTCAATCTGGGCATTTGCTTGAAATATTAACTTCAACTCCTGGAACATCTCATATGCTCCATGACGTTCAAAACGTTGTTGAAGTCCCGATTCTAAGCCGTAAAGCATGGCACACTGAACTATCGAGTAGTCATCAGCTTTGCTCTGCCAGACGTTCATAACATCTGGCGTTGCTCCTGCAGCAGGCCTGGCACCCAGCGGTGCTTCCAGGACGTAATTCTTCTGTGCAGCAATGAGGATAATCCTCAAGGTACGGACCTAGTCTGTGTAATTGCTACCATCATCTTTCAACTTTGCTTTCTCAAGGAACGCATTAAAATTCAACGGAACAACAGCACGAGCCATCTATCTACAATCAAACATAAACAAGCAAGATACTAATCAGGTACTAAGTTTCATGATAAATTTAAGTTCAGTTAATCAAATTAATTAAAGAACTCCCACTTAGATAGACATCCCTGTAATCTTCTAAGTGATTACGTGATCCAAATCAACTAAACCATAACCGATCATCACGTGAGATGGAGTAGTTTTCAATGGTGAACATCGTTATGTTGATCATATCTACTATATGATTCACGCTCGACCTTTCGGTCTCCGTGTTCCGAGGCCATATCTGAATATGCTTGGCTCGTCAAGTATAACCTGAGTATTCCGCGTGTTCAACTGTTTTGCACCTGTTGTATTTGAACGTAGAACCTATCACACCCGATCATCACGTGGTGTCTCAGCACGAAGAACTTTCACAACGGTGCATACTCAGGGAGAACACTTCTTGATAATTTAGTGAGAGATCATCTTATAATGCTACCGTCAATCAAAGCAATATAATATGCATAAAAGGATAAACATCACATGCAATCAATATAAGTGATATGATATGGCCATCATCATCTTGTGCTTGTGATCTCCATCTCCGAAGCACCATCATGATCACCATCGTCACCGGCATGACACCTTGATCTCCATCGTAGTATCGTTGTCGTCTCGCCAAGCTTGTGCTTCTACGACTATCGCTACCGCTTAGTGATAAAAGTAAAGCATTACATCGCGATTGCATTGCATACAATAAAACGACAACCATAAGGCTCCTGCCAGTTGCCGATAACTCGGTTACAAAACATGATCATCTCATACAATAAAATTCAGCATCATGTCTTGACCATATCACATCACAACATGCCCTGCAAAAACAAGTTAGACGTCCTCTACTTTGTTGTTGCAAGTTTTACGTGGCTGCTACGGGCTTAAGCAAGAACCAATCTCACCTACGCATCAAAACCACAATGATAGTTTGTCAAATAGACTCTGTTTTAACCTTCGCAAGGACCGGGCGTAGCCATACTTGGTTCAACTAAAGTTGGAGAGACAGTCGCCCGCAAGCCACCTATGTGCAAAGCACGTCGGGGGAACCGGTCTCGCGTAAGCGTACGCGTAATGTTGGTCCGGGTCGTCTCGTCCAACAATGCCGCCGAACCAAAGTATGACATGCTGGTAGGCAGTATGACTTATATCGCCCACAACTCACTTGTGTTCTACTCGTGCATATAACATCAACATAAATAACCTAGGCTCGGATGCCACTGTTGGGATTCGTAGTAATTTCAAAAAATTTCCTACGCACACTCAAGATCATGTGATGCATAGCAACGAGGGGAGAGTGTGATCTACATACCTAGTAGATCCACAACGGAAGCTTTTGGTTGATGTAGTCGTACGTCTTCATGATCCGACCGATCAAGCACCGAAACTACGGCACCTCCGAGTTCGAGCACACGTTCAGCTCGATGACGATCCCCGGACTCCGATCCAGCAAAGTGTCGGGGAAGAGTTCCATCAGCACGACGGCGTGGTGACGATCTTGATGTACCACAGCAGCAGGGCTTCGCCTAAACTCCGCTACAGTATTATCGAGGATTATGGTGGCTGGGGGCACCGCACACGGCTAAGGAATAGATCACGTGGATCAACTTGTGTGTTTCTGGGGTGCCTCTGCCTCAGTATATAAAGGAGCCAAGGGGGAGGGGGCAGCCGGCCAGGAGGAGGGCGCAGGAGGAGTCCTACTCCTCCCGGGAGTAGGACTCCCCCCCCCCCAATCCTAGTTGGACTAGGATTCCCCGAGGGGGAAAGAGGGAGAGGGGGGCCGGCCACCTCTCCTAGTCCTAATAGGACTAGGGGAAGGGGGGAGGCGCACGGCCACCTTGGGCTGCCCCTTTCTCCTTTCCACTAAAGCCCATTAAGGCCCATATGGCTCCCGGGGGGTTCCGGTAACCTCCTGGTACTCCGGTAAAATCCCGATTTCACCCGGAACACTTCCGATGTCCAAATATAGGCTTCCAATATATCAATCTTTATGTCTCGACCATTTCGAGACTCCTCGTCATGTCCGTGATCACATTCAGGACTTTGAACAACCTTCGGTACATCAAAATGCATAAACTAATAATATAACTGTCATCGTAACCTTAAGCGTGCAGACCCTACGGGTTCGAGAACAATGTAGACATGACCGAGACTTGTCTCCGGTCAATAACCAATAGCGGTACCTGGATGCCCATATTGGCTCCTACATATTCTACGAAGATCTTTATCGGTCAGACCGCATAACAACATACGTTGTTCCCTTTGTCATCGGTATGTTACTTGCCCGAGATTCGATCATCGGTATTCCAATACCTAGTTCAATCTCGTTACCGGTAAGTCTCTTTACTCATTCTATAATACATCATCCCGCAACTAACTCATTTAGTTGTAATGCTTGCAAGGCTTAAGTGATGTGTATTACCGAGAGGGCCCAGAGATACCTCTCCGACAATCGGAGTGACAAAACCTAACCTCGAAATACGCTAACCCAACATGTACCTTTGGAGACACCTGTAGTACTCCTTTATAATCACCCAGTTACGTTGTGACGTTTGGTAGTACCCAAAGTGTTCCTCCGGTAAACGGGAGTTGCATAATCTCATAGTTATAGGAACATGTATAAGTCATGAAGAAAGCAATAGCAACATACTAAATGATCGGGTGCTAAGCTAATGGAATGGGTCATGTCAATCAGATCATTCTCTTAATGATGTGATCTCGTTAATCAAATAACAACTCATTGTTCATGGTTAGGAAACATAACCATCTTTGATTAACGAGCTAGTCAAGTAGAGGCATACTAGTGACACTTTGTTTGTCTATGTATTCACACATGTATTATGTTTCCGGTTAATACAATTCTAGCATGAATAATAAACATTTATCATGATTATTAGGAAATAAATAATAACTTTATTATTGCCTCGAGGGCATATTTCTTTCAGAGCTTTGCTAGCTTAGGGTCCGCGAAATACCGCTGCAGACGAGGAGTGATCGGAAAGTACCACACCACTTTTCGAGGAGCTTTCTTCTTCTTCTTGTATCGAGTGACGCCACACACCGGACATATGGTAGACTCCGCGTGCTCGTCCCGATAAATGATGCAATTGTTCATGCACACATGGTATTTCACGTGCGGTAAATCCAGAGGACACACGATTTTCTTCGCCTCCTCGAAACTGGTCAGGCACTTGTTCCCCTTGGGAAGACGTTCGTGCCAGAATGACATGTTCTCGTCGAAGCATGCATCGGTCATTTTGTGTTTTACCTTCATCTTCAGAGCCATGAGCGTTACTTTCAAGCGGGTATCCCTGGGCCTGCATCCTTCATACAATGGAGTAACCACGTCTATCTCCAGTTGATCCAACTTGGCTTTCTCTCGGGTGGCAGCTCTTGCGTTATCCGTCTGCTTCAGAAGAAGCTCTTGAATATGAGGGTTCTGCACCTAGTCCATCGATGGTCCATCGTCGTCTGCTCCGGCATCTTCATCTTCCTCATCATTGTGTCCGGCATCTTCTACATGATGACTGTGTACGGCATCACCGTCGTGATCATGTCCTGGAGATTCTTCATCTTCTCACCCTCCCTCGCCGCGTGGTTGTCTTGCTGCCCTTCCTCATTTCTTGCCCGGCCCCCATGGACAACTTCATAGTCATCTTCATCACCTTGCCACCGATAGCCATCCATGAAACCATGCAAGAGCAAGTGGTCCCGCACCTGCCCAAAATTTAGGTCAGCAATAAGGCTCTTCACCTTGCATCTTCGACACGGACATCTTATCTCTGTCTCATTCTTTTGAAGTATCTCAGCCTTCGTGGAGCTCAAAAACATATTCACGATGCCTTCGGTCATCGTGCGGACCATGGTCGCCTGCGGGGTAGAGAAAAATGATATTTTAGAACCAAGAAAATATTTGGCATGACTTTCCCAAAAAATAGGACCAAAAAGAATGCATAGTGCCAAAATTCTCGCCGAAACGGAAATGTATCAACATTCCGGCAAAATATTGGCAAATATCGCATTTCAAATACCGGTACCTGCAAACACAAACATATATGCAACACCACAAACATATGCAACACCACAAACATACATAGATCTAGCTAGG
Source organism: Triticum aestivum (assembly GCF_018294505.1). NCBI lineage: Eukaryota > Viridiplantae > Streptophyta > Magnoliopsida > Poales > Poaceae > Triticum > Triticum aestivum. The sequence continues at coordinate 273,976,794 of NC_057809.1, read as the reverse complement.
CCATAAAAAGTGCAAGTGCATGTTGTTGGAGGGAGAAAAAAAGTAGACCTACAACATAAAGATAGCTTTCCCCTTACTTACCTATCAAAAAAAGGTAATTTAACCACTTAATTTGGATGAATCTATGGTGCAAATGAGGTGAGGAGGAGGAGGCAGCCGAGACAAGCTTGGAGGAGGAGGTGGAGAGAATGAAGTGGAAAAGTGAGTGTGTAGGTGTGGCTGTCCAAAATATCTAGCTGGTCCCAGGTTACTAATGGCGCACCACCCACAAATGCGCCATTAGTAACCCTGGTTACTAATGGCGCACCAGCTTGTGGTGCGCCATTAGTAGTTTTGCAAAAAAACAAAATGACAGTAGTGGCGCACGTGGTGAGTGGTGCGCCATCTGTTACCTGGTGCACCATTAGTATTTTTGGAAAAATAAAAAAAATATGTTAGTAGTGGTGCACCATTGGTGTGGTGCGCCATTAGTGTGATAGACACTAATGGCGCACCAGCACATGGTGTGCCACTGCTATATAGGAGTGGCGCACCACATGTCTGGTGCGCCATTAGTATCCATATTATCTATAGCCCTTTTTCTAGTAGTGAAATGAGCTGAAACTTTACGGGGAAATTTTATGGAAAATATAAGAAATATTGGAGCCAATATGTATAAGAGGGGCCCCACTAGTTGGGCACAACCCACCTAGGCGCGCTAGGGAGCCTAGGAGTGCCTGGGTGGTTGTGCCCTCCTCGGCCCACCTCCGGTGCCCCTCTTGTGGTATAAAAGTCATTTTGACCTAGAAAAAAGGGAGGACTTTCGGGACGAAGCGCCGCCGTCTCGAGGCGGAACTTGGGGCAGGAGCACTTTTTCCCTCCAGCGGAGCGATTCCGGTGGGGGAACTTCCATCCCGGAGGGGCAAATCATCGTCATCATCATCACCAACAACTCTCCCATCTTGGGGAGGGTAATCTCCATCAACATCTTCAGCCGCACAATCTCCTCTCAAACCCTAGTTCATCTCTTGTGTTCAATCTTTGTACCGGAACTATAGATTTTTACTTGTGGGTGATCTTGTAGTTGATTACTATATGGTTTATTTGGTGGAAGATTATATGTTCAGATCCATTATGCTATTTAATACCCCTCTGATCTTGAGGATGATTATTATTTGTGAGTAGTTAGTTTTGTTCTTGAGGTCACGGGAGAAATCTTGTTGCAAGTAATCATGTGAATTTTATATGTGTTCGATATTTTGATGGTATGTATGTTGTGATTCCCTTAGTGGTGTCATGTGAACGTCGACTACATGACGCTTCACCATATTTGGGCCTAAGGGAATGCATTTTGGATTAGTTATTAGATGATGGGATGCGAGCAGAAGCTTAAACCCTAGTTTAAGCGGTATTCCGTAAGGTACTGATTTGGATCCAACAGTTTAATGCTATGGTTAGAATTTATTCTTAATAATTTTCTCGTAATTGCAGATGCTTCCAAGGGGGTTAATCATAAGTAGGAGGTTTGTTCAAGTAAGAAAAGCACCTAAGCACTGGTCCACCCACATATCAAATTATCAAAGTAGTGAACACAAATCGAACCAACATGATGAAAGTGACTAGATGAAATTCCCGTGTACCCTCAAGAACGCTTTGCTTGTCATAAGAGACCGTTTTGGCCTATCCTTTGCCACAAAAGGATTGTGCTACCTTGCTGCACTTTTGTGACTATTAGCGTTACTTTCTCATTTCAAATTATCTTGCTGTCAAAATACTCGTTACTTATAATTTCAGTGCTTGCGGAGAATACCTTGCGGAAAACCACTTGTCATTTCCTTCTACTCATCGTTGGGTTCGACACTCTTACTTAACAAAAGGACTACCATTGATCTCATATACTTGTCGGTTATCAAGGATCTTTTCTGGCACCGTTGTGTGGGAGTGAAGCGCTCTTGGTAAGGAAAAGTTGTTACTATGTGCTAAAATTTACTGGCACTTGTTACTATGGAAAACAATCCTTTGAGGGGTTTGTTTGGGGTATCTTCACCTCGACCGGAACCATAATTAGTCACCCCTCAACCTACTGCACCTATTGAAAATATTGGTTACGAAATTCCGTTGGGTATGATAGAACAACAGCTGGCTAATCCTTATGCAAGAGATGCAACCGAACATCCTAATATGCACTTGATATATGTGGAAGAAATTTGTGGATTATTTAAGCTTGCAGGTTTACCTGGAGATGAAGCTAAGAAGAAGGTTTTCCTTTTATCTTTGAAGGTAAAATCATTAACATGGTCTAGGCTATGTGATGATAGTGGATCTTGGAATTGGAGTCGATTGAAATTGGAGTTTCACCAAAAAATCTATCCTATGCATTTAGTTCATCGTGATCAGAATTACATATATAATTTTTGGCCTCGTGAAGGAGAAAGTATCGCTCTAGCTTGGGGAGGCTTAAGTCAATGTTACATTCGTGCCCAACGATGAGCTATCAAGAGAAATTATTGTTCAGAATTTTTATGCTCAGCTTTCTCATGATGATCGATCCATGCTCGATACTTCTTGTACTTTTTCCTTTATGAAGAAGACTATTGAATTCCAGTGGGATCTTTTAGAAAGAATTAAACACAACTCTGAAGATTGGGAACTCGACAAAGGTAACGAGTCATGATGTAGGGTAGAACCCTAGATGCTCAATCTTTCGCGAAATGGAGGGGATCCCGTGAAGAACACGGTAAGCACGGGGAAGAACGGAGGGAAATCACAAGGGGAGACACTCAAGAACAAGTCCAATCACACATCCACTAGACAATCAAATATACAAGATCTACAAGGTACATGAACAACAAAAGGAAAGATACAAGGTAAAGTTCATCTCCATGAGGAGGTCTTGATGATATCCTAGATGGGGTCTTGAATCCACAAGGTATCATCCCACATGGAGGTCTTGAACTCCATGGGAGTGGTGATCTCTCTCTCTCTCTCAAGAGTAGAGGTAGGTAGGAGCAAAGTTCACATACAAATGAGCTATCATATTTGCTAACCCTAACTAGAGGAAGGGGAAGGAGTATATATAGGCTAGTCCATGAAGGGGTAAGTAAGAGGGGGAATACATGGGCCTCTAGCCCGGTTAGGCACACGCAGGTGCTGGACGTCCGGGCTAGGGGCCAGATGTCTGGTGCTTCGGGATGTGCCGGATGTCTGAGGTCTCGGTCGGATGCCCGGGCTAAAGTGGCCAAACTGCTGGTGTATTTTGTTGTCGATGTCAGATTTCTGGGGGAAGGACGGATGTCTGGGCTGTCGGGAGGTGTTGGATGTCCGGCCGCTGAAGCTTGTTTGGCACAGCTGTTGGGCGGCTGCACAGGCGCCGGATGTCCGGCCACTATAGCTTCAGCAGCTCTGTCTTCTTCTGTAGCCACTTACAAGCTTCCCTCGCAGATGGTGTAGTTGTACACTTGGGTTCACACTCCTCCTCATCATTCGTAGTGTTCTGACAATACCTATGCATGCACACGTGTGGAGTGTCAAGTAGTATACCATCATCGAAGGGGTCAAGTGAGCACGTGTAAAGGAGATGATTCACTTTTATGTATGTGAAGTAGATGTCGCACGTGTCACTTGCCAAATGGGCTCTTGACATGGTGATGTCTGTAGGATGCTCCGCATCATCTCCCCCCTGGGAAAGATCCAACCTCAGATCGAAAACCGAATCACCATGGGAAAGAGATGGCTTCATCGTGTAGAAGTGGACACTACTAGGAAAAGGCCTACTAATGGCGCACCGGTTTTGCCTACTAATGGCGCATCACCGGTGCGCCATTAGTAGCACGCCACTAGTAATTTTTACTAATGGCGCACCATCCAGTGCGCCATTAGTATATAACACCATGCGCCATTAGTGTGCCTCCCAGGGCCATATTTAACCATGTGCTTTGGCACACTAATGGCGCACTGCGGATGGATGCGCCATTAGTATACTTGGCATACTAATGGCGCACTCTGTAGTGATGCGCCATTAGTATGAATATTAGATTTTATTTTTTTTACTTTTCTGATTTTTGAACATGTTACAAAATATATTATTTGACAGAATATAGACAGTAGCACACAGCAACAGCAGATTCATCGAATACAATAGAAGATTAGTCTCCGAATACAATTCATCGTATTAGTCTCCGAATTCAAAAGACCGAACAAAGATAAAACATTACAAGTCTCGAGACCGCGAGTATCGAGTTTGTCGGAAGTAATACTAATCCTAACAAGTCCTACTAATCATCATCCTACAACTCCTACTCGTTATTCATAACAAGTCATACGATCATCATCTTGATAGTCTTCGAACCAACCCTACTTAATTGTTCTTAGCACATGATCATCAGTATTAGGCAGGACCTAAATACCCTATTTAAGCTAAAATAGCATAAAACAATATAGACCCTGACTCTCCATTATGGAGAATGGAGAACATCCTGTCTCCAATTCTTGCGCTTCGCTTCCTTTTGCTTCCAAGAAGCTCCTTACGACTGTCCATACATTTTTTCCATCCTTTGATTTTCATGTCTCCACTTCTTTTAGAAATCTCGTATGGACAGTTGAGATTCGTAGGACGACCTGGCTGTATGTTCAAAACATTAACACTACCTTTCAGATACATCATATGAGGCACACAATTCTCTGGGATTATCTGTTGAAAAACATAGTAATAACTTCATAGTTAGCAATGATGTACTAGTTTTAGAAGTATGCAAAAGATGCACGGATGTCGTAATAGTAAAAATCTTACCAGGGTATCTCCATGGTAGTTACCGTAGTTGAACACATGCACTAGTGGCACGTATTTACCATAATGTTGAGGAGTTTGATTGTAGATATTGTAATTCTCAATGTCAGTACAAAATCCGACCAAATGATTTTTCTCCTTGTAAGTTGTTAATTCGGAGCCATCGGTGTAGTGGGTTTTGTCTACCATCTCCCGCACATTCTTTGAACAATAAAAATAAGCTGTCAATGGAAATAAGCTGTCAACTATTTTGAAATAAACAATATAAATTAGCTAATAACTATGTTTGAGAAACTCACATAGCGGTAGAACTGGAGGCGTATCAACAAGGACCCAAATGTCCATATTGTCTTGGTTGATGTCAGGATTACCAAGATCCATGGTGATAAGCATACCCTCATCAAAACCATACATCTTGCAAAATGCTTCCCAATTTTTGCAACCAAAATGGGTTACGCTCTCAGAATTATATAGATTTACTTCAAAGTCCACATCGTGATGAGTCCTTAGGTGAATTTTCTTTGTTTCAGAAATTTCATGGTCTTCAAAATCCATCCTCTCCAAGACATAGCGTCTTGCATGGCATGGGATAAGCTATACTCGAATTGTAAAAGATGAAAATTACACGTTGAAATAGTTGAAGTCATGCTTAATTATGAAAATAACACTTGTCGTCGTTGTGTACCGTTTCAACTTCGAAGGTCTCCTCGAGCTTAATGCTGAAGCGCCGATCATCGTCCAGGTGAGGCATGTCGCACAGACCTCGATCGTCGTGGCACCAGTCGCACTCCGCCGGGAGACTTTCGTCTTCGTCCGATGATGATGACGACATATCCTACGTTCATAATTCAAAACTACATCATTTAGGGTTTGTCGACACCGAGGCATCCTAAAAGCTAAGCTTTTATCATTTAGGGTTTGTCGACGCCGAGGCACCCTAAAAGCCTAAGCTTTCATCATTTAGGTTCTTATCGACACCGAGGCACCCTAAAAGCCAAGGTTTTATCATTTAGGGTTTGTCGACGTCGAGGCACCCTAAAAGCCTAAGCTTTCATCATTTAGGTTTTGTCGACGCCGAGGCACCCTAAAAGCCTAAGCGTACATCATTTAGGTTCTCATCGACACCGAGGCACCCTATAGAAGCCAAGTTAAGTTTTCATCATTTAGGGTTTATCGATGCCGAGGCACCCTAGGTTGGGCCTAATCACTTGGCACTAATCACTTGGCTCTATTGCCACCTATGTTGGGTTTATCATCTAGGGTTTATCGATGCTAACGAGAATTCTAAGTTGGGCCTAATCACTTGGCTCTATTGCCACCTATGGTTTAATGCAGCAAGAATGGCGGGGCAGTTGATCCTACTTAATTAAGTACTAAGATACCCCGGCCCATGCATTAGTAGCAAGTACCCCATATGTCCGATTTTTAGCAAAGTCATGCTAAAATTCACGGAAAATTTCAGCATGACCTTTGCTGAAAATAAGACATATGGAGTACCCGAATTTTCCGGAACGGAAGTTAATCGACATTCCGGCAAACTCAAGGGCCTCTCGGGGTACCTGCAAAATCATCACGACACGATGGTCGGAGACAAAACCCAGCAAACTAGCACCACAATGTGCCTCTACTTTCATATGGATGAAAAGGCCACAGACCATATGGTCCTCTGCTTTCATATGGACAAAAATCAGCTCAACTTATGTGAGCTTCCATTCCAGATCTAATAGGTCACCCAACAAAAAATCATGAATAGTTTTAGCTGAAAAAAATCATGGATTGCTGTTAACTGAAAATTAGTGAAAGAAACTGTTGCTGATCATGGATTACTGTTAATTAAAAATAGAGCATCTGGCTTGTCTTATCATGTTCACTAAGTCCACAAAAATGAATAGGTTCAGTAAACTTGAAGTACTCAACACTAAACATGGTTCAGAGCTCACTACACTACACTACATCGTGCAATGGTTCAGACCTCACTACACTAGAACAAGCTCACTACACTACACTACACTACACATGCTTAAACTCTGAACATAAACAAACACCAGCAATGCAATATGTAAACTACCTCTGTTTCTAGGCAACAAGAGTTATCATCAATGCTTTTGAGTTTATTAAGTACCTTCAGTTCTGAGTTTTAAATGTCAAAAGAGCTTCACAGAATCTTGAATCCTCCAAATCACTCTTAACAGTTCTGCATTGCACAAAGGCAGCAATGAGCCAATGATATCAGTAGCAATAATAGGTGCTTACATTCTCATAACGTCAGTATTAGTTAACCAAAATTCAACCTACAGAGTTCTAGTACAGTGAGTAACTCCCAATTCTTTTAATAGAAGCACAATTAACAACACAACTAGGGAGTCTAGGACAATGCCACCAGATAGAATTTGAAGGAAAAACGTTCTTCCAGAACCTTCAAGCCACAATCATACATAGAGTGGCTGATCATATAAGCTATATTTAAATAAACATCAACTAAACTTGATGACAAGAAAAACTACAATCACATTGATACAAACTAGAGCATATAGCAATAGTAAATTGCTGCTCCATATAGCAATAGTAATGCACCTAATCAACATTGTAGAGCATCCTGTTACAAACTTGTTCTGATCCTACAAATTAATGGGGAGGAAGAACTAGGGAGGGAGGGAATGGTAATGGTTCAGAGAAGAACAATAGTAATGCTCCATATAGCAATAGTAATGCTCCATATGTTTTGATCCATATAGCAAGAAGAACTAGGGAGGGAGGGAATGGGGAGGAAGGGTGGAGAGGGAGGAAGGAGGAGAGGTACCTGTGCGGGCGTGGCCAATCGCCGAAGGGGTCGGGGTCAGTGGCGGCGTCGAAGTGGTGGCTCAAGGGCATCCGAGCTCGTCCGGGTCCTCGTAGTCGAAGAGGAAGATGACGGCGGTCCTCCTGGGCGCCTCGGTTGGTCGTGGGGAGGCCGGCGGCCACGTGCTTCGCGGGTCGGGGGGCGCGGGGGCGGCGGTGCGGGGGAGCCGGAGCGGGTGTGGTGAGGGATGGAAGGGGATCTAGCGAGGGAGAGGGAAGGAGGTATCGGACGAAGGGCCGGGTATCCAGCTATAGAGGGGGGAATGTTAGTAATGGCACACCGTCGAGGGGTGCACCATAAAAACACTCATAGCAATGGCGCACCATTCTCTGGTGCGCCATTAGTAACTTTTTTTCTGATAGCAATGGCGCACCCTCCTCTGGTGCACCATTAGTAACTTATTTTTTTCATTATTTCTTGTTGCATCTAATACTTTGTTTTTTATCAAATTTGTTATTTTCATGAGGACTAGAACAAAATATATCATCAAATATCATCAAATTTGTTTTTTTAATATCATCCAATTTGTTTTTTATTTTTAATTGAAAATATCATCAAATTTGTTATTTCAAAATATCATCAAATTTGTTATTTGAAAATATTATCAAAAAGCGGGGGAGGGTGCGGGGTGTCGGCGGCCGCGGTGGAGCGGGCCGGGGGAGGGTGCAGGGGGTCGGCGGTGGCGATGGAGCGGGGAGGGTGCGGGGGGTCGGCGGCGGCGGTGGAGCGGGGGAGGGTGCGGTGGGTCGTCGGCGGCGGTGGAGCGGGGGAGGGTGCGGGGGGTCGGCGGCGGCGGCGTGGGTCGGGGCAGCGGGGGAATTAGCTAGGGGCGAGGGAGAGGGATGAAGGGGATCTGGCGAGAGGGAGGGAATTAGCTAGGGGTAATCTTACTAATGGCGCACCAGCGGTCGGTGCGCCATTAGTAATCTTTTTTTTACATAGCAATGGCGCACCGGACAGAGGTGCGCCATTAGTAATCTTTTTTTATATATATAGCAATGGCGCACCAGCCAGAGGTGCGCCATAAGTAATTTTTTTGCATGTAATAATTTTTTAGAAAATGAATATGAATATGAAACAGTAATATTTTTTTATAAAAACAGTAATAATTGTTGTTTAACAACAATTGTAGTCTACACTTTATTATTATTATTTTTTAAAAAATGAAGAGGGGAGAGGAGGCGCGGGTGGGATCGAGATCGAGATGGAGGGGGAATCGAGATCAAGATGGAGGGGGATCGAGATCGAGTGTCCTCATGAATATTCAATATTTTATCATTATGAATATGAAAAAATATCATCAAATTTGAAAAAATATTCATGAATTCAAAAAGTGCCCATGAAATTTAAAAATATTCATGATATCAAAAAGTGCCCATGATATTTAAAAATATTCATGATATCAAAATATATACTAATGGCACACTTCTATAGGGTGCGCCATTAGTAGTTTAAACTAGTAATGGCGCACTGTGAGGCGGTGCGCCATTAGTAGTTTTGCAAAAAATAGAATAAAAAAAATTCAGTACTGGCGCACTCCATGTCTGGTGCGCCATTACTAGTTAGAACTAGTAATGGCGCACCAGAGGTAGGATGCGCCATTAGTATGTATGTAAAAATGAAAAAAAAATTATCACTAGTGGTGCACCAGTTTTCTGGTGCGCCATTAGTGTCTTCCACACTAATGGCGCATCACCAACTGGTGCGCCATTAGTATATAGTAGTGGCGCACTGCTTCCCTGGTGCGCCATTAGTGTCAATCCTATCTATAGCCCTTTTCCTAGTAGTGGGACGTTCACCAAGTACTCATTATCTTGAAGCTTCAAATGGGGCTAGCGTTAGTGGAAAACCAAGCATTCCAGAGGTGATTCACCCAACAAGTGTTGTCATCAAGCATAGCATATGATGTGACAAAGGAATGTGACATGGTGTGTAAGCATATCAATTGAGCACAAGCAAAGATATCATGGGGACAAGCATGTAGATGTGATGTAGTGATGCAAATATGTGTGACAAGAGAATAAGCATCTACCTCAGGGTCATAGCAAGAATTCACAAATTTCTCAATGAAAGGTCTATGGTAGACATAGGAATCATTCACAGCACCAAATAAAATGAAGTGTCTAAATACATGGGTCAAGTGCAAGACAATCCAAGCATAACGTGCATAGGGTGTAGTGAAGATAGTGTGGCACTCAACACAATAGAAAGAGCAATTGTTCATCATGTGTGAGGCAATCAAGTTAATCATGTGACAATCAATGGGACATGGCATATGTGAAGAAATGATATTGTTGCAACCAAGCATATGATAGGAGAAAATAATCCAAGAATTGGATGCAACACACAAAGTATATATGTCATTATGCATGGAACGGTGAAATTGACAAGTCGAACCAAGATCTCTAACATGTGTGCGATCAAATGGTCCAAGATGAACAATAAGCCTCATGAGGCAAGCAACACAAATAGTATGATCCATAATATCCATATTCATGATTTGGTTGTTCTCAAAAGAGAAGGATATCACCTTGAAAGCATGTCCTCGTGCGTCCTTCACAATGCCAAAACACAAGCAAGTGCGATGTAGACTCGTCATGGTAGAAGGTGGTTCGCTCTCAAGAGCTCGAATTGTCAACTCACGTGATGTGGAAGTTGACACGAAGTCTAAGTTTCCTACACATGCACACAACAAAACAAAGAACGTATGTGCATGGTGGATAAACACATCATCCATCATGATGGTTCTCTTCCTTTTCACATAACCATTAGAAGGACAAGTGCATGAATAACATGATGCAACAATGGCTATATTCATGGCACTTGGTATATGGTGAAAAGAGGTAAGACAAGCATGCTTCATAAGTAATATGTCAAAATCTCCAAATATATGTGAGAATGCTATGGGGGCAATCTCATGAGCAGGACTATAATCACTGTTTCTATCAACAGATGGCAAATCTAGTATAAGCGATGCAACATATGGAGGTATATGCCAAGAAGCAATATGAATCATGTGCAAAGCATGGTAGTGGTTGTCATCAACCACATGAAACGAGCAAGTATGAATCATCGATGATGCAACAAGGCAAGCAGTCATAGTAATCAAGTCGTGCAAGCTAGTAGTGGGAAGATGCAACATACTAGAGGAAATCAGGGCAATCATGTCATGTGAGCAAATAATAGGCATAGGCAATGCACATGACATATCGCAAGCACGAACACAAAGCAAGATCATAGTATAATCATATGCATGGGGCACAAAGAAAACATGGCAATAACAAGCAATATCTCCACCAAGCTTGCAAAAACACATACAATTAGTAGAATCAATCATCATGTGTAATGCAAAGCATGGGTCACAAATGCATGGTCAAGGCATATGAAGAAGCATGTCATGCAAAATGAACATGGCAAGATGGGCATATAATATGTAATGGACAATAACCCATAACCATGTGAGGGTCATGTAGAAGAAATGTGTTAAGTTGTTGCACAATGGGAACGGTGTGAAATACAATCCACATGATCCCAAGGTCTCATTTCTCTCTAGAGCTCATTTTGTCAACTCGTGGGATTGTGATGTTGACAAGTATTCATGGGTACCTACACAAAAGAGACACAAACCAAAGAAATTGTGTGCATGGTAAATGTACACATCATCCATCATGATGTGTATGTGCACGTGTGAGTTAGCACAAGATAAGCATCGCTCAAAGAAATTTGATGCATGGTATAAAAATATGTCATCCATCATGAAAGAATAGTTTTTATGTATGACACGATCGAGACGCAAATTGAGCATGCAATTATAGCAAGTGTGTGGCCCAACAAGAGCATTTTTATTTATTGGATGCATATGGTGCACACAATCATGGGAATCATGCAATGGATGGGATGGATCAAAACCTACTAAAATGTATGAAGAAACTATGGGGGTCTCCTCATGAGCAATGTCAGAAACATCATACGGAGAAAATGGACAACATCCAAAACAATGCATATCCGAAGCTAGGTGGTCATGGCATGGTATATGAGATAAATGATGCAAAGGGAGCATATTAATATCATCACAACAAAAAAAATTCCAATAACCACGGGCTTGTCATCTATGCCATATGTGCAAATTGGGTATATTTTAATGGCATATGCATAGTCACTACGAAGCGATTGCAAATATGACATATTATTGATCTCATGCATAGCATATGACAAGTCAAGCAGATTGTCAAACATGATGTGACCAAGAGAATTAACACAAGAAATCCTATGTAAGAAGGCATCACAACTAGTAGACTCCACATGGCAATCATCAAACTCATCATAAATGGGTAAATCATCGCATGGGGAAATCATACTAGAGTGAAGCATGCCAATATGGGGATCAACATCATGCAAGCAATCAATGTCAAGCATGTCCACTAGTGGGACTAGAGCATCACCTTCACCTATGTTACTGTTGTCATTTCATTCATGTGGTGTAGGTGAGGTGGCAAAGACCAAATCGTGGTCATCTTCATCTTGATGGAACCATGTGGGGGGTGCATCATATTCCACCATGGCCATCGTCTTGTCCAAAGGTAGGACGAAGTTGTCGTGTATGGACGCGTCATCATATATGGGACCTAGCACCAAATGAGAAGACACAATAGAGGTAGAGGTTGAGTCATTAGAAATTGAAATGGCCTCACATGCCCTATCAACTATCACACTCTCTCTATGTGGTGGTTCACTCACTCCCTGAAAGTAGGTGCACTCAATCTCACATATGGTGGAGTCACTCATCTCACTCAAGTGGTGGGGGTTGTGGCTCTCCTCACATGGGAATTGGGTCAACACATCATATATGGGGCTAGTGGTGAAGTCACTCTCACTCTCAATATGGTTGCACAAGTCACTCAAGTCATCATACGTTGCCTTGGTCGAGGTGAATACTCAACCATCTCATCGCCGCCGCCGTGGATGAAGGCCAAAGATGGCACATCATCACTCGCCTCCATGACTGAAGGGAAAATCCCATGCTCGATCACCTCATCACTGTCACCGTGGATGAAGGCCAAAGATGCCACATCATCACTCTCATCTCCAAAGATGGAAGCATCATCCTTGCTCGCCACCTTGTTGCTTGCCTCCAAAGCATGTTCCTTGATTGGCTCTGTAGTTGTAGTCGTCGCTGCACCATCTAGAAAAAGAGTCATGGTAGACTCGGAATTGTCAATGCCACAAAGAGGGATGGCGGTGAATTTGAACTTGGGAGCATCATCTTGGAGCTCATCAGGCTTGTACATCGTGGTGGTACTAGCCTCATGGTCACCGTCTTTGGGTTTGTTCTTCGAGAGGTGTGCTTGGGGTTGAGAATCCTTGGCCTTCATGAGTTCTTGTTCCACCTTGAGAGCACAAATGTAGTTTTCATCGAGGGACTTGTAGTTCTCGAGGAAGATAGCCTTGGAGATGTCGTTCTGCAATCCCATCATGAAGTGGAACTTCATCGAAATGGGGTCATCCACGCCAGCTCGACTCAATGCATGCTTAATCTCCTTGAAGTACTTGTTGATGGACTTGGATCCTTGGATGGTGTTATCCAATTAGCGTAGAAGTTGTTCCGTGTAGGTTGGAGGCATGAACTCTCGTCGCATAGATCTCTTCGTCTTGGGCAAACTCATGTCGTAGGTCTTCGAAGGAGTGTGAAGCCACCATGTGGACGCGTAGTCGTGGAAGTTCCTTGTGGCGCACTTCACTTGATCTTCGGGAGGAATTTGATGTAGCTTGAGGTAGTCTTCCATCAAGCGCTCTCACTCGAGATACTCCTCAAGTTCTAGAGTCCCATAGAAAGGAATCTCATGGTTGATGTCGAGGTCGTAGTAGCTTGTGGAAGTCATGGACTTGAGCTTGGGAAGCTTCTCTTGAGAGTAGTCTTGGGGTGCTTGTTGGCGAAGATGCCGTATGTCCGTAGGAGAAGATGCCTTGAAGTTGCTTGGGGAAGATGCGAAGGGAGATGATGAAGTCGTTGAGCGGTTGTTGGTGTTGAGCTCTTGACCTTCATGTTCTCGTTGGTGCTGGTGTCGATGCTGTTGTGACCTTGCCAGTGATGGTAGCTTGGAAGGATGTGCACTTGAGCGTCCTCTCGAAGATGAGGAAGATCTCTTGTAGGACATGATGAGGGCCTTGATATCCTCCATTTGAGCTTTCATCTTAGCATCGGTGGAGTTTTTTGTGGCATCGAACTCGTCATTGTTGGTGTAGACCGATGGTGAAATGCCTTCCCTATCCATCACAAGACTCGAGAAAATGTGAGTGGGAGAAAGAGAAGAACTAGAAAAAATGTACCTTATCCAATGTTGAAGATGGATCAATGATCACTCAATAATGTAACAAGGTAATATCACAATTGGTACCGGATCTTGTCAATTCTCACACCTACACAAATAAGGCTTATGGTGGAGCTTGGTGAGGATAGTGGCACAAAAATTTGATGCAAAATGTTAGCAAGAGTCAATAATGTTGAAAGAGATTCACAAATTCGCATGTGAAACAAGTAGACCAATAGGAAAGAATGGCACACAGAAACACACACACGGATAGATAAATGGGGTTGTGCAACCAAGGAATGAGCTCAAAATGTGGAGTCCACGGAAAACACTCGTGTTGCACAACTTAAGAGATACGCTAGCATGATTTCTCAATAGGTGGATAGGACACTTGTGCACAACCTACTAAGCAAAAATGCAAATGCTATGTTTGTATGTATGATTTCCGGTGTTTCTCTCAAGATGTTCCTAGATGATCGGATATGACAATCTTATATGCGATGTGGTGTGATGCTATGGCTATTTCTTCCAAGCTCTTTGCTCTCTCTTTGCTTAAAATCTTATTCTTTTTTTTGGGTGGCCACTATGAAAAATTCACAAACCAAGATAGCAATTTTGTATATGCGGGAACAATCTTGTGGCACACGAGATGATATGTGTTGGGGAACGTAGCATGTAATTTCAAGAAAAAAAATCCTACGACCACACAAGATATATCTAGGAGATGCATAGCAAGGAGAGGGGAAGAGTGTGTCCATGTACCCTCGTAGACCGAAAGCGGAAGCGTTAGGTTAACGCGGTTGATGTAGTCGAACGTCTTCACGATCCAACCAATCTAGTACTGAACATACGACACCTCCGAGTTCAGCACACGTTCAGCTCGATGATGTCCCTCGAACTATTGATCGATCAGATGGTCAAGGGAGAGTTTCGTCAGCACGATGGCATGGTGATGGTGATGTGATCCTCGCAGGGGGTGCCCTACGACGCTATGACGCTATGACCGGAGGAGTAAAATGTGGAGGGGGGACCACACACGGCTAAAAGAAAAACTATTGTGCTATGGGGTGCCCCCTGCCCCAGTATATAAAGGAGGAGGGGAGGAGGCCGCCGGCCTAGAGGGGGCACTCCATAGGGAGAAACCGAATAGGACTCCAAGTCCCATTCGGCCCCCCTTCCTTTCTTACTGAGGGGGAAAGGGGAAGGGAGAGGGAAGAGGAGAAGGAAAGGCCCCCCTAGTCCAATTCGGACTCCCCATGGGAGGTGGGTGCGGCCACCCCTTCTGGGCTGCCTTTCCTCTCCCCTATGGCCCATGTAGGCCCATTACTTTCCCCGGGGGGTTCCGGTAACCCCTCGGCACTCCGAAAAATGCCCGAACCATTCCAAAACCATTCTTATGTCCGAATACCATCGTCCAATATATCAATCTTTAGCTCTCGACCATTTCGAGACTCCTCCCCATGTTCGTGATCTCATCCGGGACTCCGAACAATCTTCGATCACCAAAACACATAACTCATAATACAAATCGTCATCGAACGTTAAGCGTGCAGACCCGACGGGTTCGAGAATTATGTAGACATGACCGAGACACATCTCCGGTCAATAACCAACAACGGAAGCTAGGTGCTCATATTGGTTCCTACATATCTCGTTACTGGCAAGTCTCTTTACTCGTTCCATAATGCATCATCCCGCAACTAACTCATTAGTCACATTGCTTGCAAGGCTTGTCATGATGTGCATTACGGAGAGGGCCAGATATACCTCTCCGATACGCGGAGTGACAAATCCTAATCTCGGTCTATGCCAACCCAACAAACACCTTCAGAGACACCTGTAGAACATCTTTATAATCACCCAATTATGTTGTGACATTCGATAGCACACAAGGTGTTCCCCCGTTATCCGGAAGTTGCATAATCTCATAGTCAAAGGAATATGTATAAGTCATGAAGAAAGCAATAGCAAGATAACTTAACAATCATTATACTAAGCTAATGGATTAGTCTTGTCCATCACATCATTCTCCTAATGATGTGATCCCGTTCATCAAATGACAACACATGTCTATGGTTAGGAATCCTAACCATCTTTGATTAATGAGCTAGTCTAGTAGAGACTTAATAGGGACACAGTGTTTTGTCTATGTATCCACACATGTATTAAGTTTCCAGTTAATACAATTCTAGCATGAATAATAAAAATTTATCATGATATAAGGAAATATAAAATAACAACTTTATTATTGCCTCTAGGGCATATTTCCTTCAGTCTCCCACTTGCACTAGAGTCAATAATCTAGTTCACATCGCCATGTGATTTAACACTAATAGTTCACATCTTTATGTGATTAACACCCATAGTTCACATCGTCGAGTGACCAACACCCACAGGGTTTACTAGAGTCAATAATCTAGTTCACATCGGTATGTTATTAACACCCAGAGAGTACTAAGGTGTGATCATGTATTTCTTGTGAGAGAAGTTTAGTCAACGGATCTGCCACATTCAGATCCATATGTATTTTGCAAATTTTCTATGTCTACAATGCTCCGTATGGAGTTACTCTAGCTAATTGCTCCCAGTTTAAATACGTATCTAGATTGAGACTTAAAGTCATCTGGATCGGTGTAAAAGCTTGCATCGACGTAACTCTTTACGATGAACTCACCTCCCTAACCGAGAAATATTTCCTTAGTCCTCTAAGGATAATTTTGACCATTTTCTAGTGATATACTCCTGGATCACTATTGGTACCTCCCCGCCCGACTTATGGCAAGGCATACGATAGGTTCGGTACACATCACAACATACTTTATAGAACCTATGACTAAAGCATAGGGAATGCCTTTCATTCTCCCTTTATATTCTGCTATGGTCGGGTTTTGAGTCTTACTCAACTTCACACCTTGTAACACAGGTAAGGACCCTTTCTTTGACTGATCCATTTTGAATTCCTTCAAAATCTTGTCAACGTATGTGCTTTGTGAAATTCCTATCAAGCGTCTTGATCTATCTCTATAGATCTTGATGCTCAATATATAAGTAGCTTCACCGAGGAATTTTATAGAAAAACTCTTATTCAAGTATCCTTTTATGCTGTCCAGAAATTCTATATCATTTCCAGTCAACAATATGTCATCCACATATAATATTAGAAATGCTCCAGACCTCCCACACTCTTTCTTGTAAATACGTGCTTCTCCAGAAGTCTGCATAAAACCATATGCTTTGCTCACCTTGTCAAAGCGTATATTCCAACTCTGAGATGCTTGCACCAGTCCATAAATGGATCGCTAGAACTTGCACAATTTGTTAGCACCTTTAGGATCGACAAAACCTTCTGGTTGCATCATATACAACTCTTCTTTAAGAAATCCATTAAGGAATGAAGTTTTGACATCCATTTGCCAAATTTCATAATCATAAAATGCGGCAATTGCTAACATGATTTAGACAGACTTAAGCATCGCTACGGGTGAGAAGGTCTCATCTTAGTCAACTCCTTGAACTTGTCTAAAACCGTTCACAACAAGTCGAGCTTTGTAGACAGTAACATTACCATCAACGTCAGTCTTCTTCTTGAAGATCCATTTATTCTCTATGGCTTGCCGATCATCGGGCAAGTCAACCAAAGTCCATACTTTGTTCTCATACATCGATCCCATCTCAGATTTCATTGGCTTTAGAGATTTCCCGGAATCTAGGCTCATCATCGCTTCCTCCTAGTTCGTAGGTTCATCATGGTCTAGTAACATGACTTCCAGAACAGGATTACCGTACCACTCTGGTGTGGAACGTACTCTAGTTGACCTACGAGGTTCGGTAGTAACTTTATCTGAAGTTTCCTGATCATCATCATTAGCTTCCTCACTAATTGGTGTAGGCATCACTGGGACTGATTTCCGTGATAAACTACTTTACAATTCGAGAGAAGGTACAACTGCCTCATCAAGTTCTACTTTCCTCCCACTCACCTTTTTCGAGAGAAACTCCTTCTCTAGAAAGGATCCATTTTTAGCAGCAAATATCTTGCCATCGGAACTATGACAGAAGGTGTACCCAACAGTTTCTTTTGGATATCCGATGAAGACACATTTCTCTGATTTGGGTTCGAGCTTATCAAGTTGAAGCTTTTTCACATAAGCATCGCAACCCCAAACTTTAAGAAATGACAGCTTATGTTTCTTGCTAAACCACGGTTCATATGGTGTCGTCTCAACAGATTTAGATGGTGCCCTATTTAATGTGAATGCTGCCGTCTCTAAAGCATAACCCCAAAATGATAGTGGTAAATCTGTAAGAGACATCATAGATCGCACCATATCTAATAAAGTATAGTTATGACATTCGGACACACCATTACGCTGTGGTGTTCCTGGTGGCGTGAGTTGTGAAACTATTCCACATTGTTTCAAATGAAGACCAAACTCGTAACTCAAATATTCGCCTCCGCGATCAGATCGTAGAAACTTTATTTTCTTGTTACGGTGATTTTCTACTTCAGTCTGAAATTGTTTGAACTTTTCAAATGTTTCCGAATTAAGTTTCATTAAGTAGATATAACCATATCTGCTTAAATCATCTATGATGGTCAGAAAATAATGATACCCGCCACGAGCCTCAACACTCATCGGACCGCATACATCAGTATGTATTATTTACAATAAGTCAGTAGCTCGCTCCATTGTTCCGGAGAACAGTGTCTTAGTCATCTTACCCATGAGGCATGGATCGCAAGCATCAAGTGATTCATAATCAAGTGATTCCAAAAGCCCATCAGCATGGAGTTTCTTCATGCGCTTTACACCAATATGACCTAAACGGCCGTGCCACAAATAAGTTGCACTATCATTATTTTCTTTGCATCTTTTGGCTTCAATATTATGAATATGTGTATCACTATGATCAAGATTCAACAAAAATAGACCACTCATCAAGGGTGCATGGCCATAAAAGATATTACTCATATAAATAGAACAACCATTATTCTACGATTTAAATGAATAACTGTCTCGCATCAAACAAGATCCCGATATAATGTTCATGCTCAACGTTGACACCAAGTAACAATTATTTAGGTCTAAAACTAATCCCGAAGGTAGACGTAGAGGTAGCGTGCCGACGGCGATCACATCGACCTTGGAACCATTTCCGACGCGCATCGTCACCTCATCCTTAACCAATCTTCGTTTAATCCGTAGCCCCTGTTTTGAGTTGCATATATGAGAAACAGAACCAGTATCAAATACCCATGCGCTACTACAAGCATTAGTAAGGTACACATCAATAACATGTATATCAAATATACATTTTACTTTGCCATCCTTATTATCCGCCAAATACTTGGGGCAATTCTGCTTCCAGTGACCTGTCCCTTTGCAGTAGAAGCACTCAGTTTTAGGCTTACGTCCAAACTTGGGCTTCTTCCCGGAAGCAGCAACTTGCTTGCTATTCTTCTTGAAGTTC
The DNA here is from genome assembly GCF_018294505.1 of Triticum aestivum. Taxonomy (NCBI): domain Eukaryota; kingdom Viridiplantae; phylum Streptophyta; class Magnoliopsida; order Poales; family Poaceae; genus Triticum; species Triticum aestivum. Next base: position 273,957,410 of record NC_057809.1, on the reverse strand, counting down.
CCCTTCTTACCTTTACCCTTTTTCTTGAAACTAGTGGTCTTGTTAACCATCAACACTTGATGATCCTTCTTGATTTCTACCTCCGCAGCCTTAAGCATCGCGAAGAGCTCGGGAATTGTCTTTTCCATCCCTTGCATATTATAGTTCATCACGAAGCCTTTATAGCTTGGTGGCAGTGATTGAAGAACTCTGTCGATGACATTATCATCCGAAAGATTAACTCCCAGTTGAGTCAAGTGGTTATGGTACCAAGACATTCTGAGTACGTGTTCACTAACAGAACTGTTCTCCACCATCTTGCAGCTATAGAACTTGTTGGAGACTTCATATATCTCAACTCGGGCATTTGCTTGAAATATTAACTTCAACTCCTGGAACATCTCATATGCTCCATGATGTTCAAAATGTCTTTGTAGTCCCGATTCTAAGCCATAAAGCATGACACACTGAACTACCGAGTAGTCATCAGATTTAGCTTGCAAGACATTCATGACATCCGGTGTTGCTCCTGCAGCAGGCCTTGCTCCCAGCGGTGCTTCAAGGAAGTAATTCTCCTGTGAAGCAATGACGATAATCCTCAAGTTATGGACCCAGTCCGTGTAGTTGCTATCATCATCTTACAACTTAGGTTTCTCTAGGAACGGATTAAAATTCAAGGGAACGGTAGCACGGGTCACTGATCTACAACAACTTAGATATGCAAAAAAAACTATAAGGTCTAAGTTCATGCTAAATTTAATTTCAATTAATCATATTACTAAAGAACTCCCACTTAGATAGGCATCCCTCGAGTCATCAAAATGATTATGTGATCCAAATCAACTAAACCATGTCCGACCATCACGTGGGATGGAGTAGTCTTCAATGGTGAACATCTCTATGTTGATCCGAGGCCATGTCCGTACATGCTAGGCTCATCAAGTTTAACCTGAGTATTTCGCACGTGCAAAACTGTCTTACACCCGTTGTATGTGAACGTAGAGCTTATCACACCTGATCATCATGTGGTGTCTCGGCAGGACGAACTATCACAATGGTGCATACTAAGGGAGAACACTTATACCTTGAAATTTTAGTTACGGATCATCTAATAATGCTACCGCCGTAGTAAGAAAAATAAGATACATAAAAGATAAACATCACATGCAATCAAAATATGTGACATGATATGGCCATCATCATCTTGTGCCTTTGATCTCCATCCTCTAAGAACCGTCATGATCTCCATCGTCACCGGCTTGACACCTTGATGTCCATCGTAGCGTTGTTGTCGTCTCGCCAACTATTGCTTCTACAACTATCGCTACCGCATAGTGATAAAGTAAAGCAATTACATGGTGATTGCATTTCATACAATAAAGCGACAACCATAAGGCTCCTGCCAGTTGCCGATAACTTTTAGAAAACATGATCATATCATACAATAACTTATATCACATCATGTCTTGACCATATCACATCACAACAAGCCCTGCAAAAACAAGTTAGACGCCCTCTACTTTGTTGGTTTCAAGTTTTACGTGGCTTCTACGGCTTCTAGCAAGAACCGTTCTAACCTACACATCAAAACCACAATGATTTTTCGTCAAGTTTTAACCTTCAACAAGGACCGGTCGTAGTCAAATTCGATTCAACTAAAGTTGGAGAAACATACACCCGCAAGGCACCTTCATGCAAAACAAGTTGCATGTCTGTCGATGGAACCGGTCTCATGAATGTGGTCATGTAAGGTTGGTCCGGGCCACTTCATCCAACAATACCGCCGAATCAAAATAAGACGTTGGTGGTAAGCGGTATAACTATTATCACCGACAAGTCTTTGTGTTCTACTCGTGTATATCATCTATGCATTGACCTAGCTCGGATGCCACTTATGGGGAACTTAGCATGCAATTTCAAAAAAAATCCTACGATCACGCAAGATCTATCTAGTAGATGCATAGCAACAAGAGGGGAAGAGTGTGTCCATGTACCCTCGTAGACCGAAAGCGTAAGCATTAGGTTAACACGGTTGATGTAGTCGAATGTCTTCATGATCCAACTGATCTAGTATCAAACGTATGGCACCTCCGAGTTCAGCACACGTTCAGCTCGATGACGTCCCTCGAACTCTTGATCTATCAGAGGGTCGAGGGAAAGTTTCGTCAGCACGACGGCGTGGTGACGGTGATGGTGATGTGATCCGCGCAGGGCTTCGCCTAAGGACTACGACGGTATGACCGGAGGAGTAAACTATGGAGGGGGCACCGCACACGGCTAAGAGAACAACTATTGTGCTATGGGGTGCCACCAGCCCTCGTATATAAAGAAGGGAGGAGCCCGCCAGCCTAGAGGGGGCGCGCCATGCGGGGAAACCGAGTAGGACTCCAAGTCCTATTCGCCCCCCTTCACTACTAGGGAAACGCCTAGCAGTAGCGCGGGTCTCTAGGCTATCAGTAGGGCGGGGACCCACGCTACTGATATGACGCTACAACTAACACTTATCAGTAGCGCATTCCTACCAGCGCTACTGTTATACTGCTTAGCAGTAGCGCCGTGCATACAGGCGCTACTGCTAATCTAACTAGTAGTAGCATTTTCTGCTAAACCGCGCTACCACTATTATGTTTTTATTTTTATTTTTGTTTTTAGTGTACATGATGTCCATGATGAATTGATATATCATTGTGAGAAAGAAACGTGGATTAGATTTATTTGGATGAATCAAAAGTTGAATTAGGACGATGATCCTACTAATTCAACTTTTGGTCACTTTTGATCCATCCACATGAATCTAATCCGTGTTCCTTCCACATATGATATAACAACTAATCATGATCATAATAATAAATCATCATGATAATCATGATCAACATCATCATCATATTAATGTAAAAACTCTTGCATCATATCATCACCAACAACACTAGCTAATAATCGTCATAGTCATTACCACAAACACTATTTAATCATTATAATCATAGTGTAGCTATATAATCACCACCAACACTAGCTAATAATAATCATCATAGTCATTAACACCAACACTACCTACTTAATCATCATGGTCATAGTGTACCACATCATCATCTTCAAACTCATTCTAGCTAGCTAATCACTCCTGCTGCTCTCTCTCAGGTAAAATAGCATAGAACATGTGTAGCACTCCTGCTTCATCATATTTGAGTATGTAGATGAACCTGTCTCCTAATTATGGGTTGCGCTTATGATTGCTGCCCCTAGTACTTCTTCACGATCCTTCACAATTTTGCTCCAGTTTTGACTATTAAGACTTGCTCGCTTTTAGAAATCCTGAATGCACTAAAGTGCCATGTAGGATGTCTTGGCCGTAAGCTAACCATGGACATGCGACCTTTAGTCTCAATCTAGTGAGGCACAACTATCATCAGGAGTCCCTGTTGATGAACATCGTAGTAACATACTTAGCAATGAAGTTTAGCTTAAAAATAATGTATGCAAAATATGTAGTAAGGACAAATAGTAAAAATATTACCATCTTCCCTAAATAGATGTGACCATAGTTCAATACGAACATTATTGGTCACACATTTTGAGTACTAAGATTTTCAAGTCTAGGAAAATAATTTGTCTTGACAGTATCAATATCCTCAAGCCATGAAACAGAATGACTTACCTCCTCGCAGTGTAGTTCAGCCCCGGGATAGTAGTAGGTCATGTCTACCAAGCGCCGGACATGTTTGCTCAAATGGAAATAAGTTGTCAATAGAAATTAGTTGTTAACTATTTTTGAATAAACAATATTCAAGACATAAATATGGTTGAGAAACTCACATAATGGTAGAATTGGAGGCATCTGCACATCGACCCAGATGTCGATATTACCTTCAATATCATCTTCCAGACGAATATCAAACGTGATCAGCATATCAGGCTCAAATGCATAGCATTGCATAGTGCTCTCCAATTTTTGCGTTCAAAATAGGTGTAGGTGTCTGCATTGTATAATTTTGCGGTAAAAGTATAACCATGGTCGGTCCTCAATTGAACTCTCTTTACCTCCATAGTTTCCATAGTATTGAAACCAACTTATCCAAGCCAAAAATTCTTGCATGGCAGGGGATACGCTAGTAGAATAGTAAAAAAATTAAAATTTTAAGTTGAAGCAAAAGAAGAAGAAGAAGTCATGCTTAATTACAAAAAAAGAATTGTCATTGTGACTTACTATATCCACTTCGAAGGTCTCATCCAGCTTGATGCTGAAGCGCCTACCATCAACTAGGAAATTTCTGTCACACAGGCCGCACTCGTCTTCACAGTATTCGCACATAACAAAATCATTTTTGTCGTCAGACATTTCCTATGTTCACAGTTGAAACATTAATTGAAAATCGATTGAAGGAAACTACCAGGAAATTCAACACACATATCACTATACTCAATATGCAACGGGTTGACTTTATGTCTGTCGAGTCTTCCTTCATAAGCTCTCATCTCACGTATATGGTGGGCACTCCCTCTTTGATATTGCGACCGTCGGTGATGGTCGCTACTACTCCTTTCCCTAGTGTGTTACAAATATCTAGCACAAGGAAAAGAAGGAGATGCGACCCCCATGATATATATGGTGGACAGTCTCCCTCACTAAAAGACACTCAAGGAGCCAAAACAGACCTAAAGTCAACCCGTTCCATATATCGAGCAATGACATAGAAACAATGCCCTATGTTTTGCCGAAATATCATCGAATTCCTGTTCTGGCAAATCACAAGCACTTAATATGCCCTACCTTGTAGCACAAGTCATGCTAAAATTCATGAAAAATTTCGGCATGACCTTTGCTAAAGAAAGGACATATCGAGCACCTGAAATTTGTCAGGACGGAAACGAATCAACATTCCGGCAAAACATAGGTCACTCGGAGGCACATTGCAAACAAGAACACCAAGACATCCTCTATATTCAGAATGCATCATCATCGACATCAATGACATGGCAACTATATAACACTAGCATTTTCATCATCGACATTTACAACACATTATCATTTGGCTATTCTCACCTAGAGGTCTTAAGGGGTCGACGCTGGGGACGACTTCGGGGATGAGGCAGGGGCAAACTTGATTTCTGTGTAAACAAAATATATTAACCACTTACTATAAATAAACTAATTCTATTAAGCACTTACTATAAATAAACAAATTCTATTAAGCACTTACTATAAATAAAATAGTTATATTAAGCACTTGCTATAAATAAACTAGTTGTATTAAGAACTTACTATAAATAACCAAGTTAGTTAACCTAGCTAGTTAGCCTAATTAACCTAGCTAGCTAACCTAGTTAACCTAGATAATTAACCTACTTAAACTAGTTAACCTAGCTAGCCAACCTAGTTAACCTATCTAGTTTGATTTTTTACTAATTTACTAAAAAATCTACTCTATGCAAGAACGGAGTGAGGAAAGATGAGGGAGGGAGGAGGGAGCAGGGGGTGGGGGAGGGAGGAGGGGGAGGAGGGAGGGAGGAGGAGGGAGGAGAGAGGAGGAGGGGGGAGGACGGTGGGAGCAGGGGGCGGCCGGAGGAGGAGGGAGGAGGGCGCGGCCGGAGGAGTCGGGGTGCCCCGAGCAGGAGGGAGGAGGGCGCGGTGGGAGGAGGGCATACCCAGGTTGGTGGCGCGCGGCAATGCGGTGGCGACGGCAATGTGGCGGCGGAGGAGGAGGAAGGAGACGGGGAGTGTGGGGAGGAAGAAGACGGTCAGGGCGCGGGGGGGGGGGGGGGATTTGGGGATAAGTCACCCATAGTGGTAGCGCATTCCCAAAAGAGCGCTACTACTAAAACCAATAGCATAGCATAGGCTGTAGACCAGCGCTACTACTATACCCAGCCTGCCGACAACGGTGTGGCAGTTCTAGTAGTAGCGCTTTTTATGTGGCACGCGCTATTGCTACTTATATAGTAGTAGCAGTCTTAAACACAACCTGCTACTGGCAGGGAGTGTGGGGAGGAAGAAGACGGTCCGTGATGAAGATGAGCGGCGGTGATGTCGATGTCGAACCATACCTAGATAGCCGAAACACAAAAGGATACGGTACCACAACTCAAATTCTCAAACCTCGAAGTAGCAAATGTGTCGGAGAGCGAAATGGTCCAAAATGGTTGGCTATGCGGACGTGATGGAGGTATGCGGAAGTATATGTGGTATATGGTGTGCACTAGAAACAAAATTTGGTGAAAAATGGATGGAAAACGGGGCGGTGGATGGAGATGTTGCTGCCAGGGGTCGGATGTCCGGGTGGAAGGCCGGATGTCCGGGTATATGGTGTCCATTCGTTTAACCGTTCGTCGTTTTCTTTTCGTCGAATTTATTCTGCGAATTTTTTTTCTGATCGCGATTTCAGGTCCGATCTTCGTTCTAGTCTTTCTTCCCGCTCGTTTATCGGAATCAGGTGATTCAAGCGCCTGGAGTTTTGTTTCGAAACCGCCATTCCGTCTAATCAACTTGAACAAGCCTTTGCTACAGTAAAATTTGACCTAGTTTCAACTTGCTAGAACCGAGTTGCTTTCTTCCGCCGTTTGTTTTTCCGTCGTCTGTTCGGTTCTTTCTTTCTTTGCAACCGGAGTTCTTAAGTTGAACTTTCTGGTTCGTTCTCTTGTTCGAGTTTTACCTGTGCATTAGATGAGTACTTATTGTGTGCTTGTTGTTTGTCTGCGATAGATCACCCGGATTGCGCCGCTTGTTACTTCGAAACCCTAGGTCTCGCGGATCATCAGCAAGGCAAGTAACACTTTGATCATACCTTTTCTACAACCCACGTTTTATTGCGTTAGATCAATCCTCTCACATTGCATGATTAGGATCTAATTAAATTGTGGGATGGGAAGTAGATGAGGTAGTACCTATTACCTGTTTATTATCAAACCTTTGGGAGTTACTTCTACATTTGCTTATTATGCCATGCTATGCTAGTAGACGTGGATTGGGTGAGTGATATCCATGACAGATGTGAGATTGATAATTAAGGGTTTATCTAAGGTGGCAACTTAAACACACATCTGGGTGGATTGAGGCACCTAATGTCTATCAGGACTTGCCTGTTTTTATTTCGGACCGCCACCCAGGCTCAAAGGGATCATAAGATCATTCATGCTAGTAACTTCCGTGTGCAGCCACAAGCCATTATGGGCTCTGGCATAGTTGACTAAGTTGTGCGAACTCTTACGGGTAGACTAGCAGATGTAGGGGAAAGTAGGTGTACCGGTCTACCCACATGTAAGGTGCTAGCGCTTCTGAAAGACTGTGTCTCGGTCATCCGTCTTCTCAAACACCCTGTAGTGCGAGAAAACAAACGGAGGCGATCGAGTCTTGTGGGGAAAAGTGCGCAAACCTCTGCAGAGTGTAACAAAGTAATCATGGTTAGCCGTGTCCCCGGTTATGGACAACTTGAGTATCTAGTACTTGAATATCATGTGAATCTCATCACGTTACTTCTAATTAATGTTGTTGGGTTAATTGTTCACTTAATTGGGATCGGAATGCTGTCAACCATTCTTGATGTTTAACAACTACCATGATAGTTAAATAAATTTATTCCTTTGCAGTAGGGAAAAACTGGCTTTATGCAAAACTGTAACCATAGAGCTTTCCACCAGCCATATATGCATATAGTATAGCTGTTTCATTCCATTACTCTCTATGTGTTACATTGCCAGCATATTCCATGTGCTGACCCGTTTTCGGGCTGCAACCTTCATGTTGCATACTTTTCAGACGACGAGTAAGGTGCTTTTAGGTCGTGGTTCTATACTCAGTGATGCTGTTGGAGTTGATGGACCCATTTATCTTCCGAGTCTTCCGCTGTTATCGTTATTAGATGGCCTTAAGCCATATTTATTGTAATAAGTTCTCTTTGAGACAACGATGTAATAAGTGTGTGATTGCCACTCTGCTATAAATCCTTCGAAGTACTGTGTGGTGTCAGCATTACTGATCCAGGGATGACACCAGAGCACAGTAGACTTGATCCATTCGGGTCGGGTCGCTACAGAGATTGTATCAGAGCACACGCTGACTGTAGGACACGACCACTAAGTTAAAGCCATAGATCACCATTCTCTTCTCATTTTCTAACTCCTCATCTTTTCTACTCTATTAGGATGACGAACGCGAAGATTAAGTACACTCAACCGGATGAAGGCACGCCATTTGGAGTTCACCTGAAGGAAGTCACCAAGTACCTGAACATTGGATTACCAAGCTTCACGGGAACCTTCAACGCCACTCTGCCTGAAGAGGAGCACTGGAAGATTCAAGCTCACGTTCCGGGAAGGACATTCGCACCAATTACGAAGCCCATAGATAGTGTTTTCAATGCAGCAACCTGGAGTCTAGGAAGGAGCATGGCAGCTCATATCACCATGGGACGCATTGGAGAAGTTTATCAAGAAGACCTCAAGGACACTATCTACCAGATTTGCGGACGCCGAGACGAACAATGGGAGTTAGTCAGCACCAAGAAGGATAGATCCATTGCATCTTTCATCTAGGAGTTAAACCAGCACATTCGACGCCACGAGAACCAGATGTGCAATGATATGATAGAGTTGAAGAATGCAAAGGCAAGGATCATCGAGCTAGAAGGAGAACTGAAGTCTACACGCAAGGACTACATGGACGAGATCATAGCTCTAGCAAGACACAATGGCGATATTAAGCAGGAGATTGAAGAACTCAAGAGGAAGTTAGCATCCAAGGAGGAAGACGAGTATGTCGCATGTCCGGACAACTACATCATCCTCGATGACACCGATTCGGATCCAAGTGAACCCGACTTTGAAGACGAAGCTGGAGCAGATATCATGGAGTCTTCCACTGGTTCAAATTTCTAGATGACCACCAGATAGTAGTAGTATTCCCCCATGTAAACATCATAGTCGAGCACTTTTGCGATAGTTTTAGACCGATTGTAAGCCCTTGTTTGATTGAATGAAGTGATTTTGTGTGCATTTGCTCATGCGCATTGGGGTAGTGTTTTTCTCTTTAGACCTCACTCTATTCTTAATTCTCGTCTTTTCTAAACCCTCAGATGCCTCCGAGACGTGAAAATGGATTCCCACCGGAGCTCACTCAGTTGATCCAACAGCAGAATCAATTGATGCAGATGTTAGTCCAGAACCAGCAGAACAACAACAACAACCACCCACCACCACCACCACCACCTGTTGACCACTTAGCCCGTTTCCTTAGGCTGAATCCGCCAGTGTTTTCTAGTAGCACTGAGCCAATAGTAGCAGACGATTGGCTCCGCAAGATAGGAAGGGAGTTGACCACTGCAGGATGCACAGATGGTGAGAAAGTGAAGTTTGCCGCACATCAGCTTGACGGACCCGCGGCAGCATGGTGGGAGAATTTCACAGCCACTTACCCAGTTGACACAGTCACATGGGATCAGTTTCAGCAAGCTTTCCGCACTGCCCATGTTTCAGCAGGAGCTATGGCCTTGAAGAAGCGTGAGTTTCACAACTTACGCCAAGGAGGAAGGACAGTTGGCCAGTACGTTGACGATTTCAGCAAGTTAGCACGTTATGCCCCAGATGACGTTGCTACGGATGCAACTAAGCAGGAGAAGTTTCTGGAAGGACTGAATGATGAACTAAGCATGCAGTTGATGGTAGCGAGTTTCAACAACTACCAGGAGTTGGTAGATCATGCCATCATGATTGAAGGAAAGCAACAGTAGATTGAGAACCGTAAGAGGAAGTATGGATAGGGGAAGTATAACTCTGGAGCCCAGCAGAAGCCCCGTTTTACCCCTAAACCGGGATTTCAGTTTCAGCATACCCATGGAGGAGGTAGTTCACACAACCATAATGGCCACAAGAATGGTAATGGGAATGGAGGAAGCAACGGCCAGAACCGTACCACCCCATCGACCCCAACCAAGAGAGATCTGAGTCAAGTCACTTGTTTCAAGTGTTCCAAGACCGGACATTATGCCAATGAATGTCCCAAAGGCCAGAATGGAAATGGCAATGGAAGCTCTGGGAAGAAGCCGAACCCTTTCAATAGGGGACAGGTGAACCACGTTAATGTGGAGGAGGTTGAAGATCAGCCTGATGCAGTAATCGGTAAGTTTTTGGTTAAGACATTTACCGCACTCGTTCTTTTTGATACTGGTGCATCGCATTCATACATATCAAGGGGATTTGTGGAAAAATATAGCCTGCCCACTAGGATTCTTAAAATGCCTATGCTAGTAAGCTCGCCAGGAGCAGAGTACATGGCTAGACAAGGATGTTTCCAAGTGCCATTAAGTATAGGAAGGCATGTTTTCCCAACGGATTTAATTATTCTGGAGTCCCAAGGTCTGGATGTGATTCTTGGTATGGATTGGTTGTCGATGTATGGAGGAAACATTGATTGCGCCAGTAAGACAATTTTGCTTACCACACCAGAAGGAAGAAGGATCAAGTATGTATCCCGGCATGTGCCAAACAGGACACAAGTAAACTGCCTAACAGGAGTTGTGCAAGAAGAAGTACCAGTGGTAAAGGATTTTCCTGATGTATTTCCTGAGGAATTACCAGGCATGCCACTGGATAGAGACATTGAGTTTTTGATTGAGTTATTGCCAGGTACAGGCCCAATATCGAAGAAACTGTACCGGATGCCAGCAAAGGATTTGGTGGAAATTAAGAATCAGATTAAGGAGTTATTGGATAAAGGTTACATTCGCCCAAGTTCTTCGCCTTGGGGATCACCCGTACTTCTAGTGGAAAAGAAGGATGGATCATTAAGGATGGTTGTTGATTATCGAGGATTGAATGAAGTAACCATCAAGAATAAGTATCCACTGCCAATGATTAATGATCTGTTTGATCGGTTGCAAGGAGCTAAAGTGTTTTCCTAGATCGATTTGCGATCAGGTACCATCAATTGAAGATTCGAGAGCAGGACATACCTAAGACATCATTCACCACAAGATATGGACTGTATGAGTATACTGTTATGTCATTTGGATTGACTAACGCACCTGCCTATTTTATGAACCTGATGAACAAAGTGTTTATGGAGTTTTTGGATAAGTTCGTCGTAGTGTTCATTGATGACATCCTGGTTTATTCAAAGAATGAAGAGGAGCATAAGGAACATTTGCGTTTGGTTTTGGAGAAACTAAGGGAACATCAGTTATACGCCAAATTCAGCAAATGTGAGTTTTGGTTGAAGGAAGTTGGATTCCTCGGACACGTTATATCCGGAGAAGGTATAGCAGTTGACCCCACTAAGGTTGAGACCATAACCGAATGGGAATCACCAACGATAGTTGGAGAGATCCGGAGTTTTCTTGGACTCGCAAGATACTACCGGAGGTTCATTGAGAACTTTTCAAAGATTGCAAAGCCTATGAATGAATTGTTGAAGAAGGATACTAAGTTCAAATGGACCGAGGAGTGTGAGGCTAGTTTCCAGGAGTTGAAGAAACGCTTGGTTACCTCACCAGTATTGATTTTGCCAGATCAGACCAAGGATTATGAGGTGTATTGCGACGCTTCACGTCGAGGACTTGGAGCAGTGCTTATGCAGGAAGGGAGAGTTGTTTCGTATGCTTCACAGCAACTGAAGCCTCATGAGTTGAATTATGACACGCATGATTTGGAGTTAGCAGCCATAGTGCATGCATTGAAAACGTGGAGACATTTCCTCCTTGGAAATCATTGTGAGGTGTACACGGATCACAAGAGTTTGAAGTACATTTTCACGCAGAAGGAGTTGAACCTCAGACAAAGGAGATGGTTGGAGCTCATCAAGGATTATGACATGAGATTGCATTACCATCCCGGAAAAGCTAATGTGGTAGCTGACGCATTGAACCGTAAGAGCCATGCCAACACCCTAGTGACGGGAGAAGTACCAAAGGAGTTAGCAGAAAACCTTCATGAGCTATGTTTGGAAATAGCTCCGAGAGGCTATGTAGCAACATTGGAGATTCAGTCAATATTGATGGATAAGATCAGAGAAGCTCAGAAATCTGACAAGGAGATTGCTGCTATAAAAGAGAAATTGAGCGAAGGAAAAGCAAAGGGATTTCGTAAGGATGAGCACGATACCCTATGGTTTGAGGACCGTGTTTATGTGCCAAATGACCCGGAGATTAGGAAGTTGATTTTGCACGAGGCACATGATTCACCGTATTTGATTCACCCATGGAATACCAAGATGTATTTGGATTTGAAGGAAACATTCTGGTGGACCGGAATGAAGAAGGATATTGCAGCATATGTAGCAGTTTGTGACGTATGTCAGAGAGTAAAGGCAGAGCATCAGAAGCCAGCAGGATTGTTACAACCATTGCCGATACCCGAATGGAAGTGGGATAAGATAGGCATGGATTTTATCATAGGACTACCCAGGACGAAAGAAGGCTATGACTCGATATGGGTAGTAGTTGATCGTTTGACGAAGGTAGCACATTTCATTCCAGTTAAGACCACTTACACCAGTGCTAAGTTGGCAAAGATATACATGACTAGGATAATTTGTTTGCATGGAGTTCCGAGGAGTATCGTATCAGATAGAGGAACTCAATTTACCTCAAAATTTTGGAATCAGTTACATGAAAATTTAGGAACAAGACTAGAGTTCAGCACAGCTTTTCATCCGCAGACAGATGGACAGACCGAGAGAGTCAATCAGATTTTGGAAGATATGCTGAGAGCTTGTGCACTAGATTATGGATCTAGCTGGGACGATAACTTGCCGTATGCGGAGTTTTCTTATAACAGCAGTTACCAAACCAGTTTGAAGATGGCACCTTTCGAAGCTTTATACGGAAGGAGGTGTAGGACACCGTTGTCATGGGACGAAGTTGGAGACCGTCAATTCTTTGGACCAGATTTGATTAAGGAGTCTGAACGGAAAGTTAAGTTGATTCACGATAGGCTCAAGGTAGACCAGTCCAGGCAGAAGAGCTACGCAGATTCAAAACGCAAGGAGACAGTTTACGAAACTGGAGACAGAGTTTACCTTCGAGTATCCCCACTTCGAGGAGTTAAGCGCTTTGGAGTTAAGGGAAAATTAGCACCGCGCTTCATTGGACCGTACAAGATCTTGCAACGTATGGGAGAAGTCGCTTATAAGTTGGAATTACCAGAGGAGCTGTCAGGAGTTCATGATGTATTCCATGTTTCTCAGCTGAAGAAATGTCATGCCGAGATGGCGGAGGTACCGCTAAGAAATACAGTACCGCTTGAAGCGATTCAGTTGGAGGATGACTTAACATATGAGGAGAAGCCAGTCAAGATTCTCGATTATGCCAGCAGAGTTACCCGCGGCAAGGTTATCAAGTTTTGCAAAGTTCAGTGGAACCACCACTCATAGGATGAAGCCACCTGGGAAAGAGAAGAAGATTTGCTCAAGGACCACCCTCACCTATTTTCTAGCCAACCTGAATCTCGAGGGCGAGATTCATTTTAAGGGGGGTAGGTTTGTAACATCCCAAATTTGCAATTTGGAATGTTATACAGTAGATCATCATGCATATCATATTTTCATGCATTTTTGTTGATCCTAGAAATTTCACGCAACTCAAGGACCTTCGGAGAGAGTTGGAGATTTTGTTATTTTCATATTTGAGAGTTTTCTCAAATTTGAAAAGAGGATCATTTGATTTATTTATTTCATCTTCAATTATTTTTCCAATATCAAAAAAAATGAGAGAGGGAATAATATGACTTTCCCAAATTTAGGAAAAATGAAGATCTAATGAATAAATCAAATTTTGGTTTTGCCGGAGTTTTGTTTGCTTTTTATTTGGATAGGGAAAAATGCGCGTTTTCAAAAAAAATTGCATTTTAGGCCCGGAGAAAAGTTCATTTTGTTCGACTCATTTTTAGGAGTTGGGGAAAATTTACTTTAGATTTTTTGGAGTTCGTTTAGATTTTCTTTCCTTTGTTTTTTCTGCGCGCGCATCTATTTAAAAAAAACGTTCGCGCCCGCCTGGGCCAAGGCCCAGCCGGCCCAGCCGGCCTCCTCCCCGCGCGCAGCCCCGCCGCCTGCCGCCGCCGAGTCCGGCTTGGACTCAGCCACCGCCGCCGCCCCTTGCCTTGCCCCCTCCCCCAAGCCACCCTCCCCTCCCCTTTAAATACCTAGCCACCCCCCTCTCTCCTCCCCACACCAGCCCTGCCGCCCCAAGCAGCAGCAGCACCAGCCGCCGCCGTGCCGCCGGCGCGCCGCCGCCCGCCGCCTAGCCCGCCGCCGAAGCCCCTTGCCGAGGTAGCCCCGCGCCGCACCACCCTCCCCTCGGTTCGGTTTTTTAAAAACATAACCGTTCCGGTTTTCTTTCGTTTGTTTGGATTTTTTCCAAAACCCTAGATCGGTTTTTCGTTTTAGTTGTTTAGCGAGTGTTCGCCGGACCGTTCATCTTAACGAACGTGATCACTGGGTATTCTCGGTTAACGAACGTCCATTCGTTTAACCGTTTGTCGTTTTCTTTTCGTCGGATTTATTCCGCGAATTTTTTTTCTGATCGCGATTTCAGGTCCGATCTTCGTTCTAGTCTTTCTTCCCGCTCGTTTATCGGAATCAGGTGATTCAAGCGCCCGGAGTTTCGTTCCGAAACCGCCGTTCCGTCTAATCAACTTGAACAAGCCTTTGCTACAGTAAAATTTGACCTAGTTTCAACTTGCTAGAACCGAGTTGCTTTCTTCCGCCGTTTGTTTTTCCGTCGTCTGTTCGGTTCTTTCTTTCTTTGCAACCGGAGTTCTTAAGTTGAACTTTCTGGTTTGTTCTCTTGTTCGAGTTTTACCTGTGCATTAGATGAGTACTTATTGTGTGCTTGTTGTTTGTCTGCGATAGATCACCCGGATTGCGCCGCTTGTTACTTCGAAACCCTAGGTCTCGTGGATCATCAGCAAGGCAAGTAACACTTTGATCATACCTTTTCTACAACCCCCATTTTAATGCATTAGATCAATCCTCTCACATTGCATGATTAGGATCTAATTAAATTGTGGGATGGGAAGTAGATGAGGTAGTACCTATTACCTGTTTATTATCAAACCTTTGGGAGATACTTCTACGTTTGCTTATTATGCCATGCTATGCTAGTAGACGTGGATTGGGTGAGTGATATCCATGACAGATGTGAGATTGATAATTAAGGGTTTATCTAAGGTGGCAACTTAAACACACATCTAGGTGGATTGACGCACCTGATGTCTATCAGGACTTGCCTATTTTTATTTCGGACCGCCACCCAGGCTCAAAGGGATCATAAGATCATTCATGCTAGTAACTTCCGTGTGCAGCCACAAGCCATTATGGGCTCTGGCATAGTTGACTAAGTTGTGCGAACTCTTACGGGTAGACTAGCAGATGTAGGGGAAAGTAGGTGTACCGGTCTACCCACGTGTAAGGTGCTAGCGCTTCTGAAAGACTGTGTCTCGGTCATCCGTCTTCTCAAACACCCTGTAGTGCGAGAAAACAAACAGAGGCGATCGAGTCTTGTGGGGAAAAGTGCACAAACCTCTGTAGAGTGTAACAAACTAATCATGGTTAGCCGTGTCCCCGGTTATGGACAACTTGAGTATCTAGTACTTGAATATCATGTGAATCTCATCACGTTACTTCTAATTAATGTTGTTGGGTTAATTGTTCACTTAATTGGGATCGGATTGCTGTCAACCATTCTTGATGTTTAACAACTACCATGATAGTTAAATAAATTTATTCCTTTGCAGTAGGGAAAAACTGGCTTTATGCAAAACTGTAACCATAGAGCTTTCCACCAGCCATATATGCATATAGTATAGCTGTTTCATTCCATTACTCTCTATGTGTTACATTGCCAGCATAGTCCATGTGCTGACCCATTTTCGGGCTGCAACCTTCATGTTGCAGACTTTTCAGACAACGAGTAAGGTGCTTTTAGGTCGTGGTTCTATACTCAGTGATGCCGTTGGAGTTGATGGACCCATTTATCTTCTGAGTCTTCCGCTGTTATCGTTATGAGATGGCCTTAAGCCATATTTATTGTAATAAGTTCTCTTTGAGACAACGATGTAATAAGTGTGTGATTGCCACTCTGCTATAAATCCTTCGAAGTACTGTGTGGTGTCAGCATTACTGATCCAGGGATGACAACGGAGCACAGTAGACTTGATCCATTCGGGTCGGGTCGCTACAGATATCCATGGGTATCCATGTCCATGGATAAAATTTCCATCCTTAGGAACACGAGGGTGAAAACGAGGGAAATCACGAGGGGAAACACGAGAGAATCACTCAACCAACAAGAAATAGTCACACATGTGCTAGATCCTCGAGAACATAAGAGAAGATACACGATCCATGGTCAACTAGGGACGATACACGGTAACCGGTCTTCTCCGTGAGGAGGTCTTGATGGTCTTCTCCATGAGGAGGTCTTGAATCCAAGTGGATCTTCTTCATAGAGGGGTCGTGATCTCTCTCTTGAAGTAGATCCGATATAGATGAGCGAAGCTCTATCTCACAAATGAGCTAACACAACGCTAACCCTAGAAAGTTGGGCGAGGTGGAGTATATATAGTCTACGGGGGAGAAGGGATACACAGGCCTTGGCCCTTCACTGTGCGCAGACAGGGGAGGCCAGATGTCCGGGCTGGTCGGGCTGGATGTCCGGGCTTTGAGGTGATGCCGGATGTCCGGACTGGGGAGGCCGGATGTCCCGGCTAGAGTGGTAGCATTTGTTGCTCTCCGGTTCGGAGGGGCCGGATTTCCGGGCTGGTGGTCGGATGTTCGGGGGCTCGAGAGAGGCTGGATGTCCGGGGCCTGTAGCTTCTGGCGGCTGTGCTGCTCCAGGGGCCGGATGTCCGGAGCCTGGGAGATGTTCTTGGCTCCTTCCATTGGTTCTCTTCATCCGTGAACTTGGGGACTTGTACATCTTCATGCACATCTTCGGGAGGGTCCTCTTGGTACCTAATCATGCACAACACCTCGGACTTAGGTAGTAGCCATGTCTCATGCATAGAAAGTGGAAGTTCGGAGAGGAGTGAGTTCACCTTATCTTCGATAGCCTTGGCTCGGGCTCGTGTCATTGGTCCAAGTAGTGTCGTTGCAGGTGTAGGTGCGTCCATAGGGATGATCATGGGATGCTCCGCATCATCTCCCCTCAGTTGGGGAAGATCCGTCCTCGGATCAAATTCTTCATCACCATGGTATGGAAAAAGATCTTTGACGTTGAAGGTGTCGCTCATGGAGTCCTTGTCGCGAGGGATGTGAATCTTGTATGTGTTGTTGTTGTTGTAGCGTGCAGGCACCTTGAAAGGTCCATCCGCGCGTGGTCAAAGTTTGGACTTCCGTTCTTGGGGAAAGCGGTCCTTGCGAAGGTGTAGCCACACGAGGTCTGCAATGTTGAATATCATAGGGTTCTTGTTGACGTTGAGCTTGGCCGCAAGGCGTTGTACTTGGCGCTCGATGGTGTTTCTTATATCTTCATGCACCTTCTTGAGATGGGTCGCTCGTGCACTTGCATCCAAATTGATGCGCTCTTGGGGTGGTGGAGGAAGAATGTCCAATGGTGACAATGGGTTGAATCCGTAGACGACCTCGAAGGGGGACTTGCCGGTTGTTGAGTGTCTTGCGCGGTTGTAGGTGAACTTGGTGATAGGGAGGCACTCCTCCCACTCCTTGATGTTCTTCTTGATGAGTACTCAAAGTAGAGTGGAGAGTGTGCGGTTGGTCACCTCCGTTTGGCCGTCGGTTTGAGGATGGTAAGCCGTGGAGAAGAGTAGCTTGATTCCGAGCTTGGCGCATATGGTCTTCCAAAAGAATCTTAGGAACTTGACGTCACGGTCCGAGACAATTGTCTTTGGCACTCCATGTAGACGCAATATTTCCCTACAAAATAGATTAGCAACATGTGAAGCATTGTCTATCTTGTTGCAAGGAATGAAATGTGCCACTTTAGAGAAACGGTCCACAACGACAAATATTGAATCTTTCCCATTTCGAGTCCTAGGCAAACCAAGCACAAAGTCCATGCTAATATCTTCTCATGGTTGGTATGGAATTGGTAGAGGCATATAGAGGCCATGAGATTGAGCTTTTGACTTAGCTTTGCGACATGTAGAGCAACGGTTGGTGAAGCGATTGACGTCGCGGAACATCTTTGGCCAAAAGTAGTTCTTCGAGAGCGTGGAAAATGTCTTGTCTCGTCCGAAGTGTCCCATTAAGCCTCCTCCATGAGATTTCTGCAAAAGTAACAAACGAAGAGAAGACTCAGGGATGCAAAGTTTGTTAGCTCTCATAAGATATCCATCTTTGATCTAATAGCGTTCCCAAGAAGTATGCATCAAACACTTGGTATAAGGAGTAGCAAAAGTAGGGTCATGCTCATACAAATCTTTGACATGCTCAAAACCAATGACATCCAATTCAAGTTGAGTCACAAGCATGCATATGCAGGAAAGAGCATCCGCTACAACATTTTCTTTACCCTTAATGTACTTGATGACATAAGGAAAAGACTCAATAAATTCACTCCATTTAGCATGACGCTTGTTCAACTTGGTTTCTCCCTTAAGATACTTGAGAGTCTCATGATTGATATGAATGATAAACTCTTGGGGACGAAGGTAATGTTCCCATTCATGCAAGACTCTCACTAAAGCATATAGTTCTTTGTCATAGATGAGATAACTGAGTTGCGCTCCGGAAAGTTTCTCACTAAAGTAATCTATGGGGCGCTTCTCTTGCGTTAACACACCTCCTATGCCATTACCACTAGCATCACAATGAATCTCAAAAGGCTTTTCGAAGTTGGGTAAAGCAAGCACGGGAGCATGAGTAAGCAAATTCTTAAGCTCATTGAATGTGGTATCTTGGGATGGTCCCCAAACAAAAGGCGCATTCTTCTTGCTCAAAGCATGTAAAGGAGATGCAATTGTGCTAAAATCCTTCACAAATCGACGATAGAAACCCGCAAGGCCAAGAAAACTACGCACTTGCTGCAAGTTGGTTGGTTGTGGCCAAGTTTTAATAGCATTGATCTTGGACTCATCAACATGAACACCCTTAGAGGAAACAACAAAACCCAAGAAAACGAGCTTATCAACACCAAAAAGGCATTTGTCCATATTAGCATAGAGGCGCTCTTTTCTAAGAGTTTTCAAAACGGTGCGGACATGGGTGACATGCTCTTTGATAGATTTGCTAAACACAAGAATGTCATCGAAGTAAACCACAACAAATATACCAATGTAAGGGCGAAAGACATGATTCATAAGGCGCATAAAAGTGCTCGGTGCCTCCAAGAGACCCATAGGCATGACTAACCACTCATACAAACCGAACTTGGTTTTGAAGGCGGTTTTCCATTCATCACCCTCTTGTATGCAGATTTGATAGTAACCACTCTTAACATCAATTTTGGAAAAGATAGTGGCACCGCTAAGCTCATCAAGCATGTCATCTAGGCGTGGAATGGGATACCTATATCGAACGGTGATAGCATTGATAGGTCTACAATCGGAGCACATGCGAAAGCTACCGTCACGTTTTGGCACAAGAATAACCGGGACGGCACAAGGAGTCAAACTTTCACGCACATGTCCATGGTCTATGAGATGTTTTACTTGACTTTGTACTTCTTTGGTTTCTTCGGGGTTGACGCGGTATGGAGCTTTGTTCGAAAGAGGTGCTCCGGGGATGAGGTCAATTCGGTGCTCAATGCCTCGTAGAGGATGTAGACCCGGAGGTAGCTCATCGGGGAAAACATCTTGAAATTCCTGCAAAAGAGAAGACAAGACTAAAGGTAGAGTGTGAGAGGTGTTAGCTTTTGGTGCGTTGTCCTTGCACAAGAGGACATAGTGTATCACACTAGATGGGTTCTCACACACTTCTCTTATCTCACGTTTGGTGGCAAATAGAACTAGGTTCTTCTTTTCGCTCATCGTGGATGCACTCGATGTGGGCTTGTGGCGCTCACTCTCTTTTTGGTGGCTCTCTCTCTCACTATGATCTCCACGATGGGTGGCTTGCTTGTCGGCGATCACTTGACTTGGCGACATTGGACGGAGAACGTACTCCTTGCCCTTCATCTTGAAGATGTAGTGGTTCGATCGGCCGTTGTGGATGACTCCTCTATCGAATTGCCATGACTTGATAGAGGCGAAGGTGTCTCGATGTTTCGATGAGATAGATATCATTTTCTATGGGAGTCAACTTTGATGATCCGACTACGAACGTGTGAAGACGTCGCGCCTTAGCAATCGCTAAACCAACTTCCGAGGGTTATTGACCACGCCGGAGCACGATCAACCTGACCACGAGGGTCTATTTCCTGCGAGCAAACAAAGAACTAGCAAGAAACTGATATTGCAATCTGGATATTGCGAATAAAAGAGGAAAGCTTTATTAATGAAGGCGGGGTTCTGTGACATCTTGGTCTGGTCGTTGGACACAAACGAAGTACGCGAAGTTGCAGCTATGGCAAACTTTTAGTCTAAACAAAACCCAAAGTCTAAACGACGCCCTAAGGGTTGTATATATGGAGGAAGAGGGGGGAATTTCGTGGCCCTTGGAGGAGGGGTCCGAAACAAACCCTAACTCTTGTTTCCCCACACATACGGACACTAAAAACAGCCTATACTTAAGTATTTCGAAAATACATGGGCCTGGCCCAATTATAAGGTGACGCAACACCTAGAATAGCCTCTGGACGAAATTTATTAAGTGGCATCTTGTATATTTCGTCCAAGGCTTCATGCACTCCTTATGGTGGCTTCAAAGTCCTGAAATCATCACTTGTAACTCCGTTCTTGATCCCCTTGCGCATGCCATCATCTCCATGCTTGAACTTGCTCCAAGGTTCACCTTTCTTGTCCAAACTAGGCCCTTCATTTGTAAGCAAAACAAATGTATCCAATTTAGGCAGCATCATATTCTCATGAACATTAGAATCATAACCAAGAAACGAAAGTACCTGATAATTCAATTGGCATGCGCGAGCTCTAGTAATTGGTCCTATATGTATAGCAGCAGGGGCTGTGGGTGTAACTATGGTATTGATATCCTCATCATCCCTCTTCTTGAAATGAAGTCGTCCTCGATGAAAGTTCATCTTCCTCACCCAAATAAGGCTTCAAATCTATAATGTTAAAAGTGGAACCGACCAAAAATCTGCAGGCAGCTCAAGTTTATATGCATTATCATTTATTTTCTGTAACACCTTAAAAGGACCATCAGCATGTGGCATTAGCTTTGATTTGCGCAAATTAGGAAATCTATTCGTACGCAAATGTAACCAAACAAGATCTCCAGGTGCAAACACAAAATGTTTTCTACCCTGATCTCCAGCAAGTTTATATTTAGCATTCATATGCTCAATGCTTTCCTTAGGTAACTCATGCATTTTTAAAATCAATTCAGCACGTTCTTTAGCATCAAAATTAACCTTCTCCGAAGATGGAAGAGGCAACAAATCAATAGGTGCAAGAGGTAGGAAACCATACACAATTTCAAAAGGGCACATCTTAGTAGTAGAATGCAATGAACGATTATAAGCAAATTCAATATGAGGCAAGCATTCTTCCCACATTTTCTTATTATTCTTCAAAACAGCCCTAAGCATAGTAGACAATGTTCTATTGACTACTTCAGTTTGTCCATCAGTTTGGGGGTGACAAGTAGTACTAAAAAGCAATTAAGTCCCCAATTTAGCCCATAAACATCTCCAAAAATGGCTAAGAAATATAGTATCACGATCCGAAATAATAGTATTTGGCACACCATGCAAGCGAATAATTCCATGAAAGAACAAATCAGCAACATTAACAGCATCATCGCTTTTATGACATGGTATAAAGTGTGCCATTTTCGAGAATCTATCCACGACAACAAATATGCTATCCCTCCCCTTCTTTGTTCGAGGTAAACCTAAAACAAAGTCCATAGATATATCCTCCCAAGGAACACTAGGTACAGGCAAAGGCATATATAAACCATGAGGATTGAGTCGTGACTTAGCTTTTTGACTTGTAGTGCAGCGAGCAACAAAACGCTCAACATCCCTTCTCATCTTTGGCCAAAAGAAATGTGTAGCAAGTACGTCCTCCATCTTCTTCACGCCAAAGTGTTCCATTAATCCTCCTCCATGTGCCTCCTGTAACAACAAAAGATGAATGGAGGTAGCTGGAATGCATAGCTTATTAGCACGAAACACAAATCCATCATTAATGACGAACTTGTTCCACTTTTTTCCTTCTTTACAATTCGGCATTACATCTTTAAAATCAGCATCATGCACATATTGATCTTTGATGGTCTCCAAACCAAATATTTTGAAGTCAAGTTGTGAAAGCATAGTATAGCGACAAGACAATGCATCAGCAATAACATTTTCTTTACCCTTCTTGTGTTTAATAACATAAGGGAAAGTCTCAATGAATTCAAACGATTTATCATGTCTACGATTGAGTTTAGCTTGACTTTTAATATGTTTCAAAGATTCATGATCAGAATGTATAACAAATTCTTTGGGCCATAAATAATGTTGCCATGTCTCTAAAGTCCGAACAAGAGCATATAATTCTTTATCATAAGTAGAATAATTCAGACTAGGCCCACAAAATTTTTCAGAAAAGTATGCAACAGGTTTGCCATCTTGTAGTAACACACCTCCTAATCCAATTCCACTAGCATCACATTCAAGCTCAAAAGTCTTATTAAAATCAGGAAGTTGGAGTAAAGGAGCATGTGTCAACTTATCTTTCAATACCGTGAAGGCTTCTTCCTGTGCGGTACCCCAAACAAAAGGCACATCCTTCTTTGTAAGCTCATTGAGAGGTGCAGCAATGGTGCTGAAATCTCTCACAAAATTCCTATAGAATCCAGCGCGACCAAGAAAACTCCTCACTTGTGCGACCGTTTGGGCTGCGGCCAACTCGCAATAGCTTTAATCTTGGCTTTATCAACTTCAAATCCCTGTGGAGTAACAACATAGCCAAGAAAAGATACTCGGTCGGTGCAAAAGGTGCACTTCCCAAGGTTACCAAACAAATGTGCATCCCGTAGAGCAATAAAAACACCACGTAAATGTTTCAAATGTTCTTCCAAAGATTTGTTATAAATCAGTATATCATCAAAATAGACTACCACAAATCGTCCTATGAAAGCACGTAAAACTTCATTCATTAGTCTCATGAAAGTACTAGGTGCATTAGTTAACCCAAAAAGGCATGACTAACCACTCATATAATCCAAACTTAGTTTTAAATGTTGTTTTCCATTCATCTCCCAATTTCATACGAATTTGATGGTATCCACTACGCAAATCACCTTTGGAGAATATTGTAGAGCCACTCAATTCATCAAGCATATCATCTAGCCTAGGAATAGGATGACGATAACGAATAGTAATATTATTAATGCCTCTACAATCAACACACATACACGACGTACCATCCTTTTTCGGCACTAAAATGATAGGAACAGCACAAGGACTAAGGAATTCGTGTATATAACCTTTGTCGAGCAGCTCTTGTACTTGACGCATAATCTCCTTCATCTCCTCTGGATTGGTATGGTATGGCGCACGGTTGGGATATGATGCACCGACGATTAAGTCAATTTGATGCTCAATGCCTCGAATAGGTGGTAATCCCGGTGGCACGTCTTGTGGAAAGACGTCAGCGAACTCCTGCGAAATGTTAGTGACAGCAGGAGGCAAAGAGGAAGGCACGTCCTCGAATTAAAATAATGCCTCTTTGCACACAAAAGCATAGCAAACAGATTTGCTAAAATCTAGATCATCAATATCAGATTTGGTGGCAGGTAAACATGCACTTTTCAATTTAATTTCAGAAGCAACACTTGATGGTTTATTATTACGCTTCATTTGTTGCTCAAATTCTTTTGCCACAATCTGATTTTCACTCTTATTTTTCTCCTGTTTTGCTTTATTAGCTCTATTAATATCATCTTTCAAAATGGAATCAGGAGTCATAGGAAGCAAAGTAAAATTTTTATCCTTATGAACAACAGTATACCGATTGTTTCTACCATGGTGTATAGAATTTTTATCAAATAGCCATGGTCTTCCAAGTAATAAGGAACATGATTGCATAGGTACCACATCACAATCAACATAATCAGCATATGTAGAGATACTAAAATGCACAAGAACAGTACGTGTAACCTTAACCTTGCTGCTATTGTTGAACCATCGGATGTAGTAGGGATGTGGATGTGGTCTTGTGGTGAGAGATAGCTTCTCCACCATCTCCATGCTAGCCAAGTTATTGCAGCTCCCTCCATCTATGATGACACGAACAGAACGTTCCTTCACAACTCCCTTTGTATGGAACAAATTATGCCTTTGATTTTGCTCAGCTTGTGTAACATGCACACTCAAAACACGTTGAGCAACTAAACATTCATACATGTCAGCATCTTCAGCAGCCATGTATTTCGTCTCATGATTAGAATCATCTCCACCGTGTTCTTCTTGTGTAATAAGAGCCAAAGTCTCCTCATCATAGTCACTAGCGGACTCATACCCACCATCGTCAGTAACAATCATCACACACTGAGATTTGCATTATTTTGCAAAATGTCCTCTTCCCTTACAATGACGACAAATAATATCAGTTGTGTGCCCTGTTGATGCCATGGAAGAAGAAGAGCTCTGTGTAGGCCCAGCGGGTGTGCTCTTGGCAGATAGTGGTGGTTGTGCTTGCTTTCTTGTATCACGGCTGGAGGTGGCACCTGATGGAGGTGCTGGTGCAGTGGAAGTAGAGGATGCACGTGGTGTCCGTGATGAAGATCGACCTGCAGAAAAGTTAGTTCGCGCCAATGCCTGTCGATCATGCACTTCATGTTCAGCTTTACAAGCAAGATGGAATAAACGAGTGATATTAGTATAATCCTTTGTACTCTAGAATGGTCTGAATCTCTCTATTTAATCCACCCATAAAACATGCAAGCATAGCTTCATTCTCCTCAACAATACCACATCTCATAATGCCAGATTGTAATTCCTGATAATATTCTTCTACAGAATTTTTTTCTTGTCTTAAACGCTGCAATTTTTGAACTAATTCACATTGATAATATGGTGGAACCCAATGAGTATGCATAGCAGTTTTCAAAGCAGCCCAACTAGCTGGAATAGGATATAATCTACAATGTTCAGACCACCAAACACATGCAAAGCTAGTGAAAGCACAAAGAGCAGCAGGAACACGTCTCTCCTCAGGATATTGTTAACATGTAAATCGTTGTTCAGTTTCTAACTCCCAAGTAAGATATATATCAGGAACATATCTACCCTCAAATGGTGGAATATTCAATTTCAGTTTAGGGAGATGGTCATGATCTCGTACCTGAGGTGGAGCCCTACCATTGCCATTATTTGCATGTGGACGACCTGGTGGTTGTGGTGATGGTGGTTGCACGTAGTTCTGATTTTGATCAACCTCATCCTCGTAATCTACCACATAATCATCCTCCTCCGCATCAACAGCAGGAGCCACAGAAGAATCAACAGCAGCACCAACAGGCTGACCAGGCGCAAGCGGGACACGGCTCGCTCGGCGGAGGGCTATTTCACGATGTGGAGGTAATCTTTGTTGTTGTTGTTGTTGTTGTTGTTGTTGTTGTTGTTGTTGTTGTTGTTGTTGTTGTTGTTGTTGTTGTAGAGGTGTGTTAGGTGCACCCGGTGGTGGTGGTGGAAGATGCGTGAGCAATTCATTAAACTTGTTATCGAGCTTTGTTTCGAACGTCTTGTCCATGCCATCTATCTTCTCCATGGCCTCTTCAAATCTGTTTAGCACATCTTGCAGCTGTCCACTCATCATTTGCTGAAATTTATCATGCAACTCCTTATTCGTGATGTTCTCCCAGTCACTCTCGTCAGCTTGTGATCCAGCCATGGTTAGCAGCAATAGAAACACACAAGAATATGATCCTATAGATTACTAACAAGAGGTGGTGGTGGGTGTCACAAATCCGTCAAGCAAATCTCAAATTCTTACCAGTTCTTACCCAGCAGCAGGCGGTGATCGGCAACCGTCGTAGTCAAAACTCTCAAAGCTTGGATAGAGCGATTACCAAGGAGAGTCAAACGCACGACGTAGATGTATGTGGAGCTGTGAAGGCTTATAATATGGTAGCAAAAAGGGTCAGCAATAATCAATTCAGAGATGCAAAGTTGAATAAACGCTCAACGATGGTACTGTGCTGGTCCTAGGCTAGACCGTGCTAGAGACGAGAGCCAAGAACACTAACAAAATCACGGCGCTGCACGTAAACAAGGGAGGAGCAAGCTCTGAATTTTTTCTATTTTTTCACTTTGTTTGCACTTTTTTCCTCTCTTTTTTTGCTCCGCAACAATTTTTTTAAAAAGTCTACAAATGGTCTAAAAACTGCCTAGCCAGAATTTTCTAGACTTAGTTTTTTTGAGTTTGGAACCATTTTTCTACTACGGGTAGCACAGAAGTTGGGGAGTCAGACTCTGTTACGACTCAGAGTATGGCGTGATCTGGAAATACAAAACAAATCAACAAATACTAGACTCGGACTAGGACTGGTGGCGGAGATGAATCTGGTGGAAACTTGGACTGGTGGCGGATATATGTAGGGCGGTGGAACTCGGATTGGTGGCGAATCGGTGATGGAGGTGGACTCGGATTATCGTGATGGTGGTGGATATGTGGTAAAGGCAGCAGTGATGACGATGGTGGTATATGGCAGCGGTGATGACGATGGTGGTATATGGCAGCGGTGATGACGATGGTGGTATATGGCAGCGGTGATGACGATGGTGGTATATGGTACCGGTGTTGACAATGCTGCGGCGGCGGTGTGACAACTTGTGAACAAAACTCGAAATTCTAAAGGAAACTAGACGCTAAGACCAGCAACTAGACACGACGATGCAACCGCAAATTCAACAATGCAAAACCCTAAAAAGATTATGCAAAGGTTCATAATGTTTCAGATATGATGACGTAACCCTAATATTTTTTTGGCTTTTTCGTGGACTATAGGTATGAAGAACAGACTCGATCTAAACTATAAAAAACTGTAAAATCTCACCGAGCAACTTGGAAATCTGATACCACTTGATAGAGGCAAAGGTGTCCCGATGTTTCGATGAGATAGATATCATTTTCTGTGGGAGTCGACTTTGACGATCCGACTACGAACATGCGAAGACGTCGCGCCTTAGCAATCGCTAAACCAACTTCCAAGGGTTATTGACCATGCCGGAGCACGATCAACCGCACCACGAGGGTCTATTTTCTGCGAGCAAACGAAGAACAATCAAGAAACTGAGATTGCAATGTGGATATTGCGAATAAAAGAGGAAAGCTTTATTAATGAAGGTGGGGTTCTGTGACGTCTTGGTCTCGTCGTTGGACACAAACGAAGTACGCGAAGTTGCAGCTATGGCGAACTTTTAGTCGAAACAAAACCCAAAGTCTCAATGATGCCCTAAGGGCTATATATATGGAGGAATAGGGGGGAATTTCATGGCCCGTGGAGGAGGGGTCCGAAACCAACCCTAACTCTTGTTTCCCCACACATATGGACTCTAAAAACAACCTATACTTAAGTATTTCGAAAATACATGGGCCTGGCCCAACTATAAGGTGACGCGACGCCTAGAATAGCCTCTGGACGAAATTTATGAAGTGGCATCTTGTATATTTCATCCAAGGCTTCATGCACTCCTTATGGTGGCTTCAAAGTCCTGAAATCATCACTTGTAACTCCGTTCTTGATCCCCTTGCGCATGCCATCATCTCCATGCTTGAACTTGCTCCAAGGTTCATCTTTCTTGTCCAAGCTAGGCCCTTCATTTGTAAGCAAAACAAATGTATCCAACTTAGGCAGCATCATATTCTCATGAACATTAGAATTGTTACCAAGCAACGAAAGTACCTGATAATTCAATTGGCATGCGCGAGCTCTAGTAATTGGTCCAGAATGTATAGCAGTAGGGGCTGTTGGTGTAACAATGGTATTGATGTCCTCATCAATGGGCGTCCAAGGAGAAGATGGCAAACGGTCATTGGAACGACATCGCACTCCAAGGTGTCTTTGTAGACGCCAATTTTGAAGGAGACTTGTACTCAGTGCTTGACTTGGATGGTGTCGAAGTCGCTAAGCCATTGCACTTTGTATGGATGTGGATGCTTCGTCTTGGGCAATTGGAGCTTGGAGCAAAGTTCTTAACTTGATATATTATGACAACTCCCTCCATCAATGATGACCTTGACGGATCGTCCATTGATGACGGCCTTGGTGTGGAATATGTGGCATCTTTGGTCTTCCTCTTGGTGATGTTGGAGAGTCAAGACTTTGGAGACAACAATTGCGGGACTTGAGTCTTCATCACAAATGACTTGTTCTTCTTCATTGTTCACTTGGCGGTGCATGGCGACTTTCTCAACGGCTTCCATTTCGCCTTCACTTAGTGAGTCATAAGTGCAATCGTCGTTGAAGACCATGGTTCGCTTGTTGGTGCACTCATAGGACTTGTGGCCTCAGCCTCCACAAGTGAAACACTTGAAGGAACTCGTCTTGACGGTCTCATCGGTTGGGGTTGATGATGATGAAGCTCTCGGCTTGAAGTTGCTCGTAGTATGATGGCTTGTAGTTGACGAAGCTTTCTCGGAACTCGACTTGTTGATGTTGGTAGTAGAAGGCTTTGTGATAGAGGCGAAGGTGTCTTGATGTTTCGATGAGATAGATATCATTTTCTGTGGGAGTCGACTTTGACGATCCGACTACGAACGTGCGAAGACGTCGCGCCATAGCAATCGCTAAACCAACTTCCGAGGGTTATTGACCACGCCGGAGCACGATCAACCAGACCACGAGGGTCTATGTCCTGCGAGCAAACAAAGAACAAGCAAGAAACTGAGATTGCAATCTGGATATTGCGAATAAAAGAGGAAAGCTTTATTAATGAAGGTGGGGTTCTTTGACGTCTTGGTCTGGTCGTTGGACACAAACGAAGTACGCGATGTTGCAGCTATGGCGAACTTTTAATCTAAACAAAACCCAAAGTCTAAACGATGCCCTAAGGGCTGTATATATGGAGGAAGAGGGGGGAATTTCGTGTCCCTTGGAGGAGGGGTCCGAAACCAACCCTAACTCTTGTTTCCCCACACATACGGACTCTAAAAACAGCCTATACTTAAGTATTTCCAAAATACATGGGCCTGGCCCGATAATAAGGTGATGCAGCACCTAGAATAGCCTCTGGATGAAATTTATGAAGTGGCATCTTGTATATTTCTTCCAATGCTTCATGCACTCCTTATGGTGGCTTCAATGTCCGGAAATCATCACTTGTAACTTTGTTCTTGATACCCTTGCGCATGCCATCATCTCCATGCTTGAAGTTGATCCAAGGTTCATCTTTCTTGTCCAAGCTAGGCCCTTCATTTGTAAGCAAAACAAATGTATCCAATTTAGGCAGCATCATATTCTCATGAACATTAGAATCGTTACCAAGAAACGAAAGTACCTGATAATTCAATTGGTGTGCGCGAGCTCTAGAAATTGGTCCAGTATGTATAGTAGCAAGGGCATGGGTTTAACAATGGTATTGATGCCCTCATCATCCTCCCCTTCTTGGAATGAAGTCGTCCTCGACGAAAGTTCATCGTCCTCACCCAAATAAGGCTTCAAATCTGCAATGTTAAAAGTGGGACTAATCCCAAAATCTGCAGGCAGCTCAAGTTTATATGCATTATCATTTATTTTCTCTAACACCTTAAAAGGACCATCAGCACGTGGCATTAGCTTTGATTTGCGCAAATTAGGAAATCTATCCTTATGCAAATGTAACCAAACAAGATCTCCAGGTGCAAACACAACATGTTTTCTACCCTTATCTCCAGCAAGTTTATATTTAGCATTCATACGCTCAATGTTTTCCTTAGTTAACTCATGCATTTTTAAAATCAATTCATCACGTTCTTTCGCATCAAAATTAACCTTCTCCGAAGATGGAAGAGGCAACAAATCAAGGTGCACGAGGTAGGAAACCAAACACAATTTCAAAAGGGCACATCTTAGTAGTAGAATGAAATGAACGATTATAAGCAAATTCAATATGAGGCAAGCATTCTTCCCACATTTGCTTATTATTCTTAAAAATATCCCTAAGCATAGTAGAGAATGTTCTATCGACTACTTCAGTTTGTCCATCAGTTTCGGGGTGACAAGTAGTACTAAAAGCAGTTTAGTCCCCAACTTAGCCCATAAACATCTCCAAAAGTGCCAAAGAAATTTAGTATCATGATCTGAAACAATAGTATTTGGCACACCATGCAAGCGAATAATTTCACGAAAGAACAAATCAGCACATTAACAGCATCATCGCTTTTATGACATGGTATAAAGTGTGCCATTTTTGAGAAGCTATCCACGACAACAAATATGCTATCCATCCCCTTCTTTGTGCGAGGTAAACCTAAAACAAAGTCCATAGATATATCCTCCAAAGGAACACTAGGTATAGGCAAAGGCATATATAAACCATGAGGATTGAGTCGTGACTTAGCTTTTTGACATGTAGTGCAGCGAGCAACAAAACACGCAACATCCCGTCTCATCTTTGGCCAAAAGAAATGTGTAGCAAGTATATCCTCCATCTTCTTGACGCCAAAGTGTCCCATCAATCCTCCTCCATGCGCCTCCTGCAACAACAAAAGACGAACGGAGCTAGCTGGAATGCATAGCTTGTTAGCACGAAACACAAATCCATCGTTAAGAACGAACTTGTTCCAAGTTCTCCCTTCCTTACAATTCTGCAATACATCTTTAAATTCAGCATCATGCACATATTGATCTTTGATGGTCTGCAAAGCAAATATTTTAAAGCCAAATTGTGAAAGCATAGTATAATGACGAGACAATGCATCAACATTAACATTTTCTTTACCCTTCTTGTGTTTAATGACATAAGGGAAACTCTCAATGAATTCAACCCATTTAGCATGTCGACGTTTCAATTTTGCTTGACTTTTAATGTGTTTCATAGATTCATGATCAGAATGTATAACAAATTCATTGGGCCATAAATAAGGTTGCCATGTTCTTAGGTCCGAACAAGAGCATATAATTCTTTATCATAAGTAGAATAGTTCAGACTAGGCTCACTCAATTTTTCAGAAAAGTATGCAACAGGTTTGCCATCTTGTAATAACACACCTCCTAATCCAATTCCACTAGCATCACATTCAAGCTCAAAAGTCTTATTAAAATTAGGAAGTTGGAGTAAAGGAGCATGTGTCAACTTATCTTTCAATACCGTGAAGGCTTCTCCCTGTGCGGTACCGCAAACAAAAGGCAAATCCTTCTTTGTAAGCTCGTTGAGAGGTGCAGCAATGGTGCTGAAATCTCTCACAAAACGCTTATAGAAACCAGCGAGGCCCAGGAAACTCCTCACTTGTGTGACCGTTTTTGGCTGCGACCAACTCTCAATAGCTTCAATCTTAGCTTTATCAACTTCAATTCCCTGTGGAGTAACAACATAGCCAAGAAAAGATACTCGGTCGGTGCGAAAGGTGCACTTTCCAAGGTTACCAAACAAACATGCATCACGTAGAGCAATAAAAACAACGCGTAAATGTTCCAAATGTTCCTCCAAATATTTGCTATAAATCAATATGTCATCAAAGTATACTACCACAAATCGTCCAATGAAAGCACGTAAAACTTCGTTCATTAATCTCATGAAAGTACTAGGTGCATTAGTTAACCCAAAAGTCATTACTAACCACTCATATAATCCGAAGTTAGGTTTAAATGTTCCGTTCTTCCCCCAATTTCATACGAATTTGATGGTATCCACTACGCAAAGCAACTTTGGAGAATATTGTAGAGCCACTCAATTCATCAGGCATATCATCTAGCCTAGGAATAGGAACATGATAACGAATAGTAATATTATTAATGCCTCTACAATCAACACACATACACGATGTACCATCCTTTTTTGGCACTAGTATAATAGGGACAACACAAGGACTAAGAGATTCACGTGTATAACCTTTGTTGAGCAGCTCTTGTACTTGACGCATAATCTCCTTCGTCTCCTCTGGATTGGTACGGTATGGTGCACGGTTGGGTAATGATGCATCGGGAATTAAGTCAATTTGATGCTCAATACCTTGAATAGGTGGTAATCCTGATGGCATGTCTTGTGGAAAGACGTCAACGAACTCCGGCAAAATGTTTGTGATAGCAGGAGGCAAAGAGGAAGGCACGTCCTCGAATGAAAATAATGCCTCTTTGCACACAAAAGCATACCAAACAGATTTGCTGAAATCTAGATCATCAATATCAGATTTGGTGGCAAGTAAACATGCACTTTCCAATTTAATTTCAGAAACAACATTAGATGGTTTATTATTAGGCTTCATGTGTTGCTCAAATTCTTTTGCCACAATCTGATTTTCAGTCTTTGCTCATGTTTTGCTTTATTAGCTATATTAATATCATCTTTCAAAATGGAATCAGGAGTCATAGGAGCAAAGTAATATTTTTTGTCCTTATGAACAAGAGTATACTGATTGTTTCTACCATGGTGTACAAATTTTTTATCAAATTGCCATGGTCTACCAAGTAATAAGGAACATGCTTGTATAGGTAACACATTACAATCAACATAATCAGTATAGGTAGAGATACTAAAGTGCACACGAACAGTACGTGTTACCTTCACCTTGCCGCTCTTTTTGAACCATTGGATGTAGTAAGGATGTGTATGTGGTCTTGTGGTGAGAGATAGCTTCTCCACCATCTCCATGCTAGCCAAGTTGTTACAGCTCCCTCCATCTATGATGACGCAAACAGAGTGTTCCTTCACAACTCCCTTTGTATGGAACAAATTATGCCTCTGATTTTTCTCAGCTTGTGTAACCTACACACTCAAAACACATTGAGCAACTAAACATTCATACCTGTCAGCATCTTCAGCAGCCATGTACTGCGTCTCATGATCAGAATCTTCTCCACCGTGTTCTTCATGTGTAATAAGAGCCAAAGTCTCCTCATCATAGTCACTAGCGGACTCATACCCACCATCCTCAGTAGTAATCATCACACACTGAGATTTGCATTCTCTCGCAAAATGTCCTCTTCCCTTACAACGACGACAAATAATATCACTTGTGTGCCCTGTTGATGCCATGGAAGAAGAAGAGCTCTGCGCAGGCCCGGCAGGTGTGCTCTTGGCAGATGGTGGTGGTTGTGCCTGCTTTCTTGTATCATGGCTGGAGGTGGCACCTGATGGAGGTGCTGGTGTAGTGGAAGTAGAGGATGCACGTGGTGTCCATGATGAAGATCGACCTGTAGAAAAGTTAGTCCGCGCCAATACCTGTCGATGCTGCACTTCATGTTCAACTTTACATGCAAGATGGAATAAATGAGTGATATTAGTATAATCCTTATACTCTAGAATGGTCTGAATCTCCCTATTTAATCCACCCATAAAACGTGCAAGCATAGCTTCATTCTCCTCAAAAATACCACATCTAATCATGCCAGTTTGTAATTCCTGGTAATATTCTTATACATAATTTTTTCCTTGTCTTAAGCGCTGCAATTTTTGAAGTAATTCACGTTGATAATATGATGGAACCCAACGAGTACACATAGTAGTTTTCAAAGCAGCCCAAGTAGTTGGAATAGGATATAATCTACAATGTTCAGACCACCAAACACATGTGCAACCTAGTGAAAGCACAAACAGCAGGAGGAACACATCTCTCCTCAGGATATTGTAAACATGTAAAATGTTGTTCAGTTTCTAACTCCCAAGTATGATATATATCAGGAACATATCTACCCACAAATGGTGGAATATTCAATTTTAGTTTAGGAAGATGGTCATGATCTCGTACCTCATATGGTGGTGCAGCCCTACCGTTGCGATGATATACCTGAGGACAACCTGGTAGTGGTGGTGCTGGTGGTTGCACGTAGTTCTGATTTTGATCAACCTCATCCTCGTAATGGTCCTCCACCTCTGCAGTAGCAGCAGGAGCGACAGAAGCATCAACAGCGGCACCAGAATTTTGCCCAGGGTCAATGGGAACGCGTTGTGCTCGTCCCACTTGATTTGGAAAGCGACGTTGTTGTTGTTGTTGTTGTTGTTGTTGTTGTTGTTGTTGTTGTTGTTGTAGAGGTGCATTAGGGGAAGCCGGTGGTGGTGGTGGAAGACGCGCAAGAAATTCATTCAACTTGTTATCGAGCTTTGTTTCGAACATCTTCTCCATGCCATCTATCTTCTCCATGGCCTCTTCAAATCTGTTTAGCACATCTTGCACCTGTCCATTCATCATTTGTTGAAATTTATCATGCAACTCCTTATTCGTCATGTTCTCCTAGTCAGTCTCATCGGCTTGTGATCCTGCCATGGTTAGCAGCAATAGAAACACACAAGAATATAATCCTACAAACTAATAACAAGAGATGGTGGTGGGCGTCACAAATCCGTCAAGCAAATCTCAAATTCTTACCAGTTCTTACCCAGCAGCAGGCGGTGATCGGCAACCATCATAGTCAAAACTCTCAAAGCTTGGATAGAGTGATTACCAGGGAAATCAAACGCACGACGTAGATGTATGTGGAGCTGGGAAGGCTTATAATATGGTAGCAAAAAGGGTCAGCAATAATCAATTTGGAGATGCAAAGTTGAATAAACGCTCAA
This sequence comes from Triticum aestivum, assembly GCF_018294505.1. Taxonomy (NCBI): domain Eukaryota; kingdom Viridiplantae; phylum Streptophyta; class Magnoliopsida; order Poales; family Poaceae; genus Triticum; species Triticum aestivum. The sequence goes on along the minus strand of NC_057809.1, from coordinate 273,922,737 downwards.
CAACGGTACTATGCTGGTCCTAGGCTAGACCGTGCTAGAGACGCGAGCCTAGAACACTAACAAAATCACGGCGCTGCACGTCAACAAGGGAAAAGCACACTCTGGAACTTTTTTTTCGCTCTTTTTTGTGCTCCTCTTTTTTTGGCGCTCCTCTTTTTTTCTGAAAAATCACTATAATGGCGAGTGTCTCAAAACTCTTCCCTCGTCAAACTTACAGGATGGGCAGGAATTTTTTTTGACTTTTTTTCAGAAATCAGGGCAGCGACGATGAAAAAGTGTGACAAAAAATCACTATGATGGCACGTGCCTCAAAAGACTCAGAAAAACCTAAAAATAGGATAAGGAAAAAAATATTTTTGCCTGTGAAAATTTTTGCGTGTGAATATTTTTTCCAAAACCTACTCAGGCAAGGAAACACGAATCGGAAATTAGACGGACCTCGAAAACAAACCTAATATGAAAGGAACTCGGATTGGTGGTGGATATATGGTGGTAGGATATGGCAGCGGTGGTGGTATTTGGATACAGATTGGTGGTGGTATATGGATACGGATTGGTGGTGGTATATGGATACGGATTGGTGATGGTATATGGAGACGGATTGATGGCGGATAAGCGGTGGTGTTAGATGGCAGGGGCGATGATGATGGTGCGGCGGCGGTGTGACAACTTATGACCAGAACTCAAAACTCTAAAAGACTAGACTCTAAGACCAGCAACTAGACACGATGATGCAACCGCAAATTCAACAAAACAAAATACTGAAAAGACTATGCAAAGGCTCAGACTGGTTCAGATATGATGAACTAACCCTAATTTTTTTGGCTTTTTTTCATGGACTGTAGGTATGAAGAACAGACTCGATCTAAACTACAAGAAACTGTAAAATCTCACCGAGCAACCTGGAAATCTGATACCACTTGATAGAGGCGAAGGTGTCCCAATGTTTCGATGAGATAGATATCGTTTTCTGTGGGAGTCGACTTTGACGATCCAGAGGAGACGAAGGAGATTATGCATCAAGTACAAGAGCTGCTCGACAAAGGTTATATACATGAGTCTCTTAGTCCTTGTGCTATTCCTATTATACTAGTGCCAAAAAGGATGGTACATCGCGTATTTGTGTTGATTGTAGAGGCACTACGAACGTGCGAAGACGTCTCGCCTTAGCAATCGCTAAACCAACTTCCGAGGGTTATTGACCACGCCGTAGCATGATCAACCTGACCACGAGGGTCTATTTCCTGCGAGCAAATGAAGAACAAGCAAGAAACTGAGATTGCAATCTGGATATTGCGAATAAAAGAGGAATGCTTTATTAATGAAGGTGGGTGAGGGAGTCCTGGATTAGGGGGTGCTCGAATAGCCGAACTATACCTTCAGCCGGACTCCTGGACTATGAAGATACAAGATTGAAGACTCCGTCCCACGTCCGGAAGGGACTTTCCTTGGCATGGAAGGCAAGCTTGGAGATACGGATGTTCAGATCTCCTACCATTGTAACCGACTTTATGTAACCCTAACCCTATCCGGTGTCTATATAAACCGGAGGGTTTTAGTCCGCAGGACAACATACACATCAACAATCATACCATAGGCTAGCTTCTAGGGTTTAGCCTCTCTGATCTCGTGGTAGATCAACTCTTGTAATACCCATACCATCAATATTAATCAAGCAGGACGTAGGGTTTTACCTCCATCGAGAGGGCCCGAACCTGGGTAAAACTTCGTGTCCCCTGCCTCCTGTTACCATCCGGCCTAGACGCACAGTTCGGGACCCCCTACCCGAGATCCGCCGGTTTTGACACCGACATTGGTGCTCTCATTGAGAGTTCCTCTGTGTCGTCGCCATCAGGAAGGATGCCTCGCCCCGTCTTTAAAGATGGCACCGTTGCTAAGGGAGCTTTGGCTGTCGGCCAAACCCTCCGGCTAGGTGGTTTTCTTATGACCACCTGTTCGGCTTCTACACCGATGATGACCTCTCGAGCCATCGAAAACAATCTGCATGTCAACTCGGAACTTGCCGAGCAGTTAGATCCAATAGAGCTTTCCTCCATAAACGAGCTCTTGGATCGCTTCGCTGCCCTGGGAGTCGCTACAGATTACGACCAGATCGGGCCTAAAACCGATCTCAGAAAGATTAACTCTCCCCAAGCCACCCACCACGTTGCCATGGTAGAGGGACAGTGCGGCGACCCTTCATCTATCCTAAGGACTCGCTATGTCCGGATTCCCGATCCCTCCAAGCCGGATGTCCGCGGAGGGGAGGATATCACTCAAGACCTGAACCTAGAATCAGGCGACAGACTGGATTCATTGGACGACATCCAGGAATCCAAATTTTCTAGTTCGGAAATTCCTCGGCCTCTGAGCCTCAGAAGGGGTAAGGCTTCGGATTAATTCCACCCACCCACCCGAACATTAGCGATCTATCCCAAATCAGGCAAGAGCCCAACGAAACAGTACATCATTACTGGGCCAGATTCCTCCTGGTTATGCACAGGATAAAGGGCTGCCGCGAGGAAGACGCAATTTCATCCTTCTGCAATAATTGCACGGACAAGGGAATACTCAACGCCATAAGTCGCCGTGATATTACACGCTTCGTTGACTTAGCGTCCATAGTACGAAAGTACTGTGCGATGGAAAGCGCCCGGAAAACCGAAACAAAATTTTGGGACAATCCGGCCCTTAAGGCAAGCCCGGTCCGAAATAAAAGGGTGCATCATCGCCAGACACCCGGGTCAAACACCAAAAGGCAAAAACCCTCTTCAGGGCATGGAACCGTACTGGAAGGATGGCTTAATGGACCCTGTAAAATTCATAGTACAGAGGACGCCACACCAACTCACAGCCTTAGAGCATGTTGGATACTCCGGCAGGTGGCCAAAATTGGCGAAAACCTCCTAATCCCGGAGGCCACAGAAAGCCACCCCAGAGACACCAATACGGTATTAACAGTCTTCGAGACCTTCATATCAAATAATATGCGAAAAAGGACACTCCGCAGCCTTGCCGAAGTCTACCAAGTAGCAACAATAAACCCATGGAGTGACACGGCCATTACATTCAACGCCAGCGATGAACCTAAATTCCGAACAGCCCGAGCACCAGCCGCATTGGTCCTCAGTCCAATAGTGGACGGCTTTCGTCTCACCAAGGTACTCATGGACGGCGGCAGCGGATTGAACCTCATCTATGAGGAAACTCTCCAAAAAATGGATATAGACTGGAACCGCATCACGCGAAGCAGCACAACCTTTAGAGGAATAATCCCCAGTCGGGAAGCGCGCTGTACAGGAAAAATCACACTAGATGTGGTGTTCGGCACGCCGGACAATTACAGGTCCGAAGAAGTCACGTTCCACGTGGCCCCGTTCAGCAGTGGTTATCACGCTTTGCTAGGGCGGGAAGCATTCACAATCTTCCAAGCAATACCCCATTACGGGTACATGAAGCTCAAGATGCCCGGGCCTAACGGGATCATCACTCTCGCTAGTGATCCGGATGTAGCACTCCGCGCCGAAAACAAGACAGCCGCACTGGCCCTCGAGGCACTATCCGAAGCCCTAGCAGCCGAGGAACTGACTGCGCTGCGCTCTACCGTGAATAGGGACGACGTGGTACTCGACAAAAGATCCAAGTCCACCTCCTTTAAACCAGCGGACGAAATAGTCAAATTCCAAGTCCATCCAACGGACCCCAACAAAACAGCTTCCATCGGGGCACAGTTAAACCCTGATGTCGACGCTGCATTGCGAGAGTTCCTACGGGAGAACTGGGACATTTTCACCTGGCATCCTTCAGACATGCCAGGAATCCCACGCAGGCTGGCCGAGCACAGCTTAAATATCCAAACAGGATTCAAACCTGTCAAACAGGCTCTTCGGCGTTTTTCCGAACCTAAGAGACAGGCTATGAGAGAGGAGCTAGCAAAGCTATTGGAGGCCGGATTCATCAGAGATATAAAACATCTGGACTGGCTAGCAAACCTGGTGATGGTACCAAAGAAGGACAAATCCTGGCGCCTGTGTGTCGATTTTAAAGACCTCAACAAGGCTTGCCCAAAGGATCCCTTCCCTCTCCCCCGCATCGATCAAATTATCGATGCCACCGCAGGACACGATTCGTTGTGTTTCCTCGACGCATATTCTGGCTACCATCAAATCAAGATGGCAGAATCAGACCAAGCCGCAACGGCATTTATCACACCATACGGGCCATTCTGCTTCAACACAATGCCCTTCGGGCTCAAAAACGCCGGCGCAACATATCAGCGCATGATTCAGACATGTCTGGCAAGCCAGATCGGTAAAACAGTGGAGGCATACGTAGATGATGTGGTCGTCAAAACAAGACATGTTGAATCTCTAGTAGATGACTTGAGGCTCACATTTGATAATCTCCGAACATACGACATCAAGCTCAACCTAGAAAAATGCGTTTTCGGCGTTCCAGCCGGAAAGCTCTTGGGCTTCATTGTATCCAGTAGAGGAATTGAAGCAAATCCAGCCAAGATCCGAGCTCTGTCGCAATTGGATATCCCAAAGGACCTCAAACAAATACAAAAGTTAACCGGATGTGTGGCGGCTCTAAGCCGCTTTATCTCCCGCCTGGGAGAAAAGGCCCTTCCCCTTTACCGCCTCCTTCGGCGCACCGAACACTTCAAATGGACGGACGCAGCCACGGCCGGACTCGACGAAATAAAAGCCATACTGGCAACAAACCCAGTCCTGGCCGCGCCAAACACCGGCGAACCAATGCTATTGTACATCGCAGCAACACATCAGGTTGTAAGCGCAGTGCTCGTCGTCGAACGAGAAGCGGACGAACACAAATTCCCCCTTCAAAGGCCTGTCTATTATGTGTCCACTGTCCTCACTCCCTGCAAATCACGGTACCCGCATTATCGAAAGATTGCGTACGCGGTATTCATGGCATCTCGGAAGCTACGGCACTACTTTCAAGAGTGTTCAATAACAGTAGCCTCGAAAGTACCACTTAACGACATTATCAACAACCGTGACGCGACAGGCTGGATTGAGAAATGGGCCATTGAGGTCCTCCCGTTCGAAATAACTTATAAGCCATGACGAGCCATCAAGTCACAAGTTTTGGCCGATTTCGTCGTAGAATGGACGGAGGCCGAACTCCCTAAAGAGTACGGCACATATTCAAATTGGATCATGCATTTCGACGGCTCCAAAATGTTGGCCGGACTGGGGGCCGGTGTCGTTCTGACGTCCCCCACAGGAGACACAGTTCAATACGCACTACAGATTCTGTACACGGACTCCAACAACGCAGCCGAATATGAGGCCCTTCTACATGGTCTCTGGATGGCAGTATCCATGGGCATCCAACGCCTAGAGGTGCGCGGGGACTCGAACCTCGCAATATCCAAAATAAACGGAGACTTCGATGCCAAGGATCCGAAAATGGGAGCTTATTGCAACACCGTCCTAAAAATGTTAGCTTGGTTCGAGGGGCTTGAATTTCACCATATAGCCCGGGAAAATAATCAGGCGGCAGATGTCCTGGCACGCATCGGCGCAAAACGCGACGTAGTCCCCCCCAACATCTTCTTGGAAAGGCTTTTTAAGCCATCCGTGGCATGGGAAGGGGAGCCGAACAATAACAGCTCGGACCCAACCGCACCGCCCGACTCCGAACATTCTGACACAATCGGTGGCTCTGCCATTGAAGTAACACCTTCAGCCCATGTAATAATGGCCGTCATTGCCCCATGGACGGAACCATTCCTCGCCTACCTTACTAGGCAGGTACTCCTCGAGGACCAGAATGAGGCACGCTGCATAGTGCGGCGATCCAAATCCTACAGAGTCCATGAGGGGGAGCTTTATAAGAAAAGCACTACCGGAGTCCTTCAAAGGTGCATCTCCGAAGAGGAGGGGCGGAATCTCCTAGCTGAAATCCATGCCGGACTCAGCGGTTATCACGCTGCAGCACGATCTCTGGTAAGCAAGGCCTTCCGTACAGGTTTTTATTGGCCGACGGCCCGGGCAGACGCTTAGGACTTAGTCCAGCGATGCACCGGTTGCCAGCTCTTTGCAAACAAAAGCCATATGCCACCCACCGCCCTCCAAACTATCCCCATCACTTGGCCCTTTGCGGTCTGGGGGCTTGATATGGTTGGACCCCTTAAAGGCGGAACCCACAAGCACAAATACCTACTCGTCATGGTGGATAAGTTCACCAAATGGATAGAAGCCAAGCCTGTTAAGACGGCTGAATCCGGGCCTGTGATAGACTTCATATCCGGGGTTGTACACCGTTACGGCGTCCCCCAACGCATCATCACTGATAATGGCACGAACTTTACGGCCGACGAGGTAAAACTCCGGTGCAAAAACTTGGGCATCAAGCTCGATTACGCTTCTGTCTATCACCCACAGACTAACGGCCAGGTCGAACGTGCAAACAGTCTTATCATGAGCGGCATTAAACCTAGATTAGTACGATCCCTCAAGGAATCTAACACACACTGGGTAGAGGAGCTCGACTCCATACTCTGGGGGCTGCGGACCACACCGAATCACACCACCGGATATACACCATTCTTCATGGTGTACGGCGCTGAGGCAGTTTTGCCTTGCGACACAATTCATGACTCACCTCGAGTGCGCATGTACGAAGAAAGAGAAGCCGAGCTCGATCGGCAGGACAATTTGGACGCATTAGAGGAGGAGCGTGACGTGGCAAAGGCCCGTTCCGCATTTTATCAACAGCAGGCTCGAAGATACCAAAGCAGAGAAGTACGGGCCAAAAATTACAACGTTGGCGAACTAGTTCTACGCCTGCCGGACAAGAAAAAGGACAAACTCAAGCCCAAGTGGGAAGGTCCCTTCATCATCGACCAAGTCCTGACTGGTGGTGCGTACCGCCTGCGAAGTGCATCGGATAACCGACTCGAGCCGAACCCATGGAACGCAGCCCGCCTCCGAAGATTCTATGCCTAGCGCCGGATCCTGTGTTCGTCTCCTTACTCTGTCCATTTTTTATATATACCTTCTGTCTTACATTTCTCTCCTTCTCTCTCTCTTCCCTCTTATAGCCTTTAGAGGCTCACAAAGTGACGCGCTATCCGCGCTCAGCAAACCTGGGGGCTTCTTTCAACAGAAGCTTATTCTACGGCTCACGCCCAACACATGTGTCAAACTTCCACGTGTACCTTTTATTCACCACTATATGCATCGATATGACTTAAGTTTTGGCCAAGCTGGGTTGCCTAGCTCCTGTGCTTACCCCTACGTTCCCGATTGTTCGGCTAGGCGGTAAAGGGAGCACCTCTGCGATTGTTACTACCGGGTCAGCCGGACGTGTACCTCAGACTGGGTGAAGCCGAAAGCTAGCGTTCTTAAGGGAATATTCGGTCGGTGAACTAAAGACGGTCTTTTTTTCCATGTGCCCCCAGATGTTTTTCCCGCGTTTCTCTTCACAGCATGGACATGCACTTTAGGGCATGCCTCCCAGGGAAAGGAACCCCTAACGGAACTATTCTCCCTGGAAGATGTTTCTTACTAACCATGTAATATAACATAATAGTCGGGCACTTGTCTGTTCACGCCACAATGACCCCTATGCCTGGTCTCCACGCACTCCCCAGTTCCTATATAACCGCATGGGAATTCGGACACACTCTGGACCGTCAAGTCCCGAGGCTGAAGCGAAAAGGTCGGCCATGACAAATGATCTACAATCCAGCTAGAAGGCATTATAAATGTCAATTAAATTACATAGTCATTTTGAGTGATTGTACTCCTCTTCAATACCATCTAACAGGCTGTCTAATTTACAGTCCTGCTGGGAATACTTTGCGGCCAACTCTACTTGGCCGTATACTAAGCTCACAGGGATCTCCTTCCCATCAGGCCCTACAGGACCAACCTCGGCCATATGGTTGGGGTCGGCCTATGAATACCGCGTCTTCACCATGGCCCAGGCCTCCCTAGCACCTTGACGGCAGGCTGATATATTCCACAACTAGAAGCGTCGCCGTGCTCCCCTCAGCTTCTCCGCAAGCTCTCCAAGACCTTCAGGTGTGGAGACAGATGGCCACAGGACCTGGGCGACGCCTCGCATCGCCTGCCAAACTCGATCGAGCAATTGCAAGAGCTCGGGAAGAAGGTCACCTGTAGAACCGGGCATCTCCTCTGCAGGACGACCTGTTAACATACCTATGGATATTGCTCTGTTAATCAACGGCACCACCGAACTTTCTTTTAAAAGGTTCGTTCAAGCACTTACTAAATATGACGCGCCGAAGCCGCTGATTCTCCTTTACGCAGTCTGACAGCTGGGCACGAACATCTTTTAGCTCGACGCCCAGCCGGGTGTTGGCATCTTGGAGAACGTTCTTCTCCCCCATCACCTTTAATAGCACCCTCTCACCAGCCATTAGTTGGCGTTAGAGGTGTTGCCTTTCTGGATTCAATCCGGCGCCATCTGCAATTTTATTTGTCAGATTCGCACAAAAGCCGTGCTTCGCCACATACTTATCTTTCGAAATGTATATTACCAGAGGGGGTCTCCTTAGGCTCCCCTGCCGTGGCTAGTGCGGCCTCCAGTTGGGCTTTGCACTCTTCCATCTCTTGGGTCAGTAGGGAATTCTTTTCTGTAAGAACCTGCATTTCAAATGATCCTTAAACCAGTTATTCTAATTGTTTTCAGTCTCGGGGGCTACTGCTACATATATATTTACCAAAATTTTCTTACCCGTATGTCTTTTACATATTTCTCCGTGGCTCTAGCTAGACCATTTTGAGCGGCACGGAGGTGTGCATCTCCCGAATTGAAGGCATCTAATGCCTCTTGGGAGAAGCAAGCATCGCGAAGAATTGTCCGGCGACGCCTGTGGTTCATGGCACTTTCCACCTCTGAGTTGGTGGCAGATAAGCCGTCTGCATCCTCCGTCGGAGGAACGTCTGGCACACGCCTTGCATTCGCTTCCGCCCCCGGACCAGGCTTTGGAGCCTGGCTAGTGGAGGCGCAATTAGCAGCCTCTCCGGATATAGTCCGGCGAGGTTTCTTTGTCCTGAAAAGGGCATGAGTGTCAAATGTGCCTCGAAGGTATAACAACTGGGATAAAGGGGCGCGCCATACCTTCGCGCTGATGCCTCGGTCTGGACTGCACCTCTTTTCTGCCCATGGGGCCCTGAGGCCCCTGGTTCGTTTGTCGCCGCAGGTTCGGCCTTCTGCCTCAAAAACCTCCCCTACAACGTTCGGTTGCAATCAGGAAATTAAACACGCGTGGACGGACCCCTGTCCGGGGTACAGGACTTCGGTCTCAGGTACCTGGGGTGTTCGGATTAGCCCTGGGTAATCGGCCGTAATGGCCACCAAGGCGTTGTCCTCGCTCAATTGATGGAACACTCCATCAATCAGCTCCACAGATATGTCCGGATCCTCTTGAGAGGCCGGGTCGAGAGACCATCCCGAGTCCTCGGGTTGTGGAGGCGGGCTTCTTATGTCCTTAACGGCCCGACGTAGTTCCTGCATTGAAGTCATCAGACTAAGTATTTAACAATGGGAACACTAAACGGATGAGCAAGTAAATGCGACCACTTACCCAGCTTGGGGGATTGTGCATAGAGAATCCACCCTGTGGGTTGATGCGGAGAAATTCCTCCTCTTCTCCCTTGTACAAAGTGGACAAGATCTTTAATAGAGAGGCAACTGAATCTGGCCCTTTACGGCCGTAGCGGGTGGCGTCGTCCTCCCCGTTGAAATCCCACATGGCGTGGCTTCTGTACTGAAGCGGTTGCACCCCCCGCATGATGCATTCGGCCATAACTCCGATCATGGTTAGTCTGGAATGGGCCAACAATCTTATTCGGCCCATGAGATAAACGATGTCCCTGTAGCTTTCCCTTTGAGGGCTCCGTGGACGCCAGCTTAGGCGCTTCTTTAAAGGAGCACTATCGAACTCTGGGAGGCTGATCCGGACAGGATCCGGCAGCGGGACGTCTTCTATATAGAACCATTCCGAGGGCCAGTCTTCGGACGCCTTCTTTGGGGTTCCGGACAGATATCCGGTCCCGGCGATGCGCCATACTTCGGCTCCGCCCACTTGATACATTGACCCTTTCTTGGAACGGGGCACGAGGCAAAATAGCTCCTTCCATAGTCCGAAATGAGCTTCAATACCCAAGAACAGCTCGCAGAGGGCTACAAAGCCCGCGATATGCAATACTGAGGCAGGCGTGAGACGATGTAGCTGGAGGCCGTAGAACTCCAGCAGCCCCCGGAGAAACGGGTGGATGGGAAATCCGAGCCCCCTTATTAAGTAAGGAACAAGGCACACCCGCTCTCCTTTGGATGGATTAGGGGCATTCTCTGCTTGCTCTCCGCCGTTGTAGACGGCAAGACCGGCTCGGACCAGGACCATATAGGCCGGGGGGAGAAATCCCTTGGTCTGAAGCGTCACTAGCTCACTATGCGGAGTAGAACATCTCTCCCAATATGCAGTCTTAGGGCTAGAAGGGCAAGAGGAGTTGCGGCGGCTGGCCATGGTGGAATGGACCTTTGTCGAATGCGCTCTGATGAACACTCACGGAGGGGAGAAGGTGTGGATTGGATCTAAATCCCCGTCCCGTTAAAAAGGGCAACTCATTTACACGGCTAGGGGTGTGAACGTAAAAACACTCAGACTTTTTCATATTCGTTTGACACGTGGAAAACGGCCATTATTGGGCGTAGAAGCCAAGGAGCGCAACATCTACAAGAAACCGGACTTTATTCAAACAGGTACACGGAATTTGGAGGAGAACCCGCCTTGCAATGCCGAAGACAATCTGCGCGCCGGACTCATCGTCATTGAAGCCTGGTTCGGGGGCTACTGAGGAGACCTGGATTAGGGGGTGCTCGGATAGCCGAACTATACCTTCAGCCGGACTCCTGGACTATGAAGATACAAGATTGAAGACTCCGTCCCGTGTCCGGAAGGGACTTTCCTTGGCGTGGAAGGCAAGCTTGAAGATACGGATGTTCAGGTCTCCTACCATTGTAACCGACTTTATGTATCCCTAACCCTCTCCAGTGTCTATATAAACCGGAGCGTTTTAGTCCGTAGGACAACATACACATCAACAATCATACCATAGGCTAGCTTCTAGGGTTTAGCCTGTCTGATCTCGTGGTACATCAACTCTTGTACTACCCATATCATCAATATTAATCAAGCAGGACGTAGGGTTTTACCTCCATCGAGAGGGCCTGAACCTGGGTAAAACTTCGTGTCCCCTGCCTCCTGTTACCATCCGGCCTAGACGCACAGTTCGGGACCCCCTACCCGACATCCGCCGGTTTTGACACCGACAGTGGGGTTCTGTGACGTCTCGGTCTGGTCCTTGGACACAAACAGAGTACGCGAAGTTGCAGCTATGGCGAACTTTTCATCTAAACAAAACCCAAAGTCTAAACGATGCCCTAAGGGTTGTATATATGGAGAAGAGAGGGGAATTTCGTGGCCCTTGGAGGAGGGGTCGAAACCAACCCTAACTCTTGTTTCCCCACACATACGGACTCTAAAAACAACCTATACTTAAGTATTTTGAAAATACATGGGCCTAGCCCAATAATAAGGTGACGCAGCACCTAGAATAACCTCTAGACAAAATTTATGAAGTGGCATCTTGTGTATTTCGTCCAAGGCTTCATGCACTCCTTATGGTGGCTTGAAAGTCCTGAAATCATCACTTGTAACTCCGTTCTTGATACCCTTGCGCATGCCATCATCTCCATGCTTGAACTTGCTCCAAGGTTCATCTTTCTTGTCCAAGCTAGGCCCTTCATTTGTAAGCAAAACAAATGTATCCAATTTAGGCAGCATCATATTCTCATGAACATTAGAATCTTTACCAAGAAACAAAAGTACCTGATAATTCAATTGGCGTGCGCGAGCTCTAGTAATTGGTCCAGTATATATAGCGGCAGGGGCTGTGGGTGTAACAATGGTATTGATGTCCTCATCACTTTGTAGTCGGTGTTGGAGTCATTGAAGCTAGGTTGTTGGAGACACCGTAGGACTTGGATGAGAACTTGGCATACATGAAATCATCTTGCACTTGGCTCGATGAGGTTCGAGTATGGTTGGCAGTCGGCGATCTTCTTGATAGGATGGTTGAGTCCATTCAAGAAATGTGCCATTGTTTGCTCATCATCTTCCGTGACATTGGCTCGTATCATTGCAATCTCCATCTCCTTGTAGTACTCTTCAACGATCTTCGTTCCTTGCTTGAGTTATTGGAGTTTCTTGAAGAGGTCGCGGTTATAGTTAGTAGGTACGAAGCGCGCTCTCATGATATCCTTCATTTGCGCCCAAGTAGTGATGGGTGGTTCACCTCTTGCCTCTTGGCGCTCGATAACTTGTTCCCACCAAATGAGCACATAGTCTTGGAACTCAAGGGATGCCATTGCGATCTTCTTCTCTTCTTCATAATTGTGTGATATAGGCGAGGGGCCCAATCTTCCGATGAGATGGCGGCTATCGTTTTGGTGGAAATCTACTTTGACGATTCGACTACGAACGTGCGAGGATGTTGCGCATTAGCAATCGCTAAACCAATCTTCGAGAGATTATTGACCATGCTGGAGCACGATCAACCTGACCACGAGGGTCTATTTCCTGCAAGCAACGAAGAACAAGCAAGAAATTGAAATTGCAATCTGGATATTGCAAATATAAGAGGAAAGCTTTATTGATGAAGGTGGGGTTCTGTGACGTCTTGGTCTGGTCGTTGGACACAAACGAAGTATGCGAAGTTGCAGCTATGGCGAACTTTTAATCTAAACAAAACCCAAAGTCTAAACGATGCCCTAAGGGCTGTATATATCGAGGAAGAGGGGGGCATTTCGTGGCCCTTGGAGGAGGGGTCCGAAACCAACCGTAACTCTTGTTTCCCCACACATACGGACTCTAAAAACAGCCTATACTTAAGTATTTCGAAAATACATGGGCCTGGCCCAATAATAAAGTGACACATCACCTAGAATAGCCTCTGGAGGAAATTTATGAAGTGGCATCTTCTATATTTCGTCCAGGGCTTCATGCACTCCTTATGGTGGCTTCAAAGTCCTGAAAGTACTCTTCAACGCTCTTTGTTCCTTGCTTGAGTTGTTGGAGTTTCTTGAAGAGGTCGCAGTTGTAGTAAGTGGGTACGAAGTGTGCCCTCATGACATCCTTCATTTGCACCCAACTATTGATGGGTGGTTCACCTCTTGCCTCTCGGCGCTCGATAATTTTTCCCACCAAATGAGGACATAGTCTTGGAACTCAAGGGATGCCATTCCGATCTTCTTCTCTTCTTCATAATTGTGTGATATAGGCGAGGGGCCCGATCTTTTGATGAGACGGTGGCTATCGTTTTGGTGGAAATCGACTTTGACGATTCGACTACGAACGTGCGAGGACGTCGTGCCTTACCAATCACTAAACCAATCGCCGAGAGGTTATTGACCTCACCGGAGCACGATCAACCTAACCGCGAGGGTCTATTTTCTGCAAGCAACGAAGAACAAGCCAGAAATTGAAATTGCAATCTGGATATTGCGAATATAAGAGGAAAGCTTTATTTATGAAGGTGGGGTTCTGTGACATCTTGGTCTGGTCGTTGGACACAAACGAACTACGCGAAGTTGCAGCTATGCAGAACTTTTAATCTAAACAAAACCCAAAGTCTAAACGACGCCCTAAGGGCTGTATTTATGGAGGAAGAGGGGGGAATTTCGTGGCCCTTGGAGGAGGAGTCCGAAACCAACCCTAACACTTGTTTCCCCACACATACGGACTCTAAAAACAGCCTATACTTAACTATTTCAAAAATACATGGACCTGGCCCAATAATTAGGTGACGCAGCACATAGAATAGCCTCTGGACAAAATTTATGAAGTGGCATCTTGTATATTTCATCCAAGGCATCATGCACTCCTTATGGTGGCTTCAAAGTCCTGAAACAATCACTTGTAACTCCGTTCTGGATCCCTTTGCGCATGCCATCATCTCCATGCTTGGTCTTGCTCCAGTGTTCATCCCTCTTATCCATGCCAGGCCCTTCATTTGTAAGCAAAACAAATGTATCCAATTTAGGCAGCTTCATATTCTCATGAACATTATAATCATTACCAAGAAACGAAAGTACCTGATAATTTAATTGGCGTGCGTGAGCTCTAGTAATTGGTCTAATATGTATAGCAGCAGGGGCTGTGGGTGTAACAATGGTATTGATGTTCTCATCATCCTCCCCTTCTTGAAATGAAGTCGTCCTCAATGAAAGCTCATCTTCCTCACCCAAATAAGGCTTCAAATCTGCAATGTTAAAAGTGGGACTAACCCCAAAATCTGCAGGCAGCTCAAGTTTATATGCATTATCATTTATTTTCCCTATCACCATAAATTGACCATCAACATGTGGCATTAACTTTGATTTGCGTAAATTAGGAAATCTATCCTAACGCAAATGTAACCAAACAAGATCTCCAGGTGCAAACACAACATGTTTTCTACCCTTATCTCCAGCAAGTTTATATTTAGCATTCATACGCTCAATGTTTTCCTTAGTTAACTCATGCATTTTTAAAATCAATTCAACACATTCTTTAGCATCAAAATTAACCTTCTCCGAAGATGGAAGAGGCAACAAATCAATAGGTGCACGAGGTAGGAAACTAGACACAATTTCAAAAGGGCACATCTTAGTAGTAGAATGCAATGAACAATTATAAGCAAATTCAATATGAAGCAAGCATTCTTCCCACATTTTCTTATTATTCTTTAAAACAGCCCTAAGCATAGTAGACAATGTTCTATTGACTACTTCAGTTTGTCCATCAATTTGGGGGTGACAAGTAGTACTAAAAACAGTTTAGTCCCCAATTTAGCCCATAAACATCTCTAGAAGTGGCTAAGAAATTTAGTATCACGATCTGAAACAATAGTATTTAGCACACCATGCAAGCAAAAATTTCACGAAAGAACAAATCAGCAACATGAACAGCATCATCGCTTTTATGAGATTGTATAAAGTGTGCCATTTTTGAGAATCTATCCACGACAACAAATATGCTATCCCTCCTCTTCTTTGTTCGAGGTAAACCTAAAACAAAGTCAATAGATATATCCTCCCAAGGAACACTAGGTACAGGCAAAGGCATATATAAACCATGAGGATTGAGTCGTGACTTAGCTTTTTGACATGTAGTGCAGTGAGCAACAAAACGCTCAACATCTCATCTCATCTTTGGCAAAAAGAAATGTGTCGCAAGTATATCCTCCATCTTCTTGACGCCAAAGTGTCCCATTAATCCTCCTCCATGCGCCTCCTGCAACAACAAAAGACGAACGGAGCTAGCTGGAATGCATAGCTTGTTAGCACGAAATACAAATCCATCATTAAGAACGAACTTGTTCCAAGTTCTCCCTTCCTTACAATTCCTTAATACATCTTTAAATTCAGCATCATGCATATATTGATCTTCGATGGTCTCCAAACCAAATATTTTAAAGTCAAGTTGTGAAAGCATAGTATAATGACGAGACAAAGAATTAACAATAACATTTTCTTTATCCTTCTTGTGTTTAATGACATAAGGGAAAGTCTCAATGAATTCAACCCATTTAGCATGTCTACGGTTCAGTTTTTCTTGACTTTTAATGTGTTTCAAAGATTCATGATCAGAATGTATAACAAATTCCTTGGGCCATAAATAATGTTGACATGTTTCTAAGGTCCGAACAAGAGCATATATTTATTTATCATAAGTAGAATAGTTCAGACTAGGCCCACTCGATTGTTCAGAAAAGTATGCAACAGGTTTTCCATCTTGTAATAACACACCTCCTAATCTAATTCCACTAGCATCACATTCAAGCCCAAAAGTCTTATTAAAATCAGGAAGTTGGAGTAAAGGAGCATGTGTCATCTTATCTTTCAATGCCATGAAGGCTTCTTCCTGTGTCGTAACCCGCACAAAAGGCACATCCTTCTTTGTAGCCCGTTGAGAGGTGCAGCAATGGTGCTGAAATATTTCATAAAACGCCTATAGAAACCAGCGAGGCCAAGGAAACTCCTCACTTGTGTGACCGTTTTGGGCTGTGGCCTACTCTCAATAGATTCAATCTTGCCTTTATCAACTTCAATTCCCTGTGGAGTATCAACATAGCCAAGAAAAGATACTCGGTCGGTGCAAAAGGTGCACTTTCCAAGGTTACCAAACAAACGTGCATCACGTAGAGCAATAAAAACAACACGTAAATGTTCCAAATGTTCCTCCAAAGATTTACTATAAATCAGTATATCATCAAAATAGACTACCACAAATCGTCCAATGAAAGCACGTAAAGCTTCGTTCATTAACCTCATGAAAGTACTAGGTGCATTTGTGAACCCAAAAGGCATGACTAACCACTCATATAATCCAAACTTAGTTTTAAATGCTGTTTTCCATTCATCTCCCAATTTCATACGAATTTGATGGTATCCACTACGCAAATTAACTTTGGAGAATATTGTAGAGCCACTCAATTCATCAAGCATGTCGTCTAGCCTAGGAATAGGATGATGATAACGAAAAGTAATATTATTAATGCCTCTACAATCAACACCATCCTTTTTCGGCGCTAAAATGATAGGAATAGCACAAGGACTAAGGGATTCACGTATATAACCTTTGTTGAGCAGCTCCTGTACTTGACGCATAATCTCCTTCGTCCCTCTGGATTGGTATGGTATGGCGCACGGTTGGGTAATGATGCACTGGGAATTAAGTCAATTTGATGCTCAATCCCTCGAATAGGTGGTAATCCCGGTGGCACATCTTGTTGAAAGACGTTAGCGAACTCCTGTAAAATGTTAGTGATAGCAGGAGGCAAAGAGATAGGCATGTCCTTGAATGAAAATAATGCCTCTTTGCACACAAAAGCATAGCAAATAGATTTGCTAAAATCTAGATCATCAATATCAGATTTGGTGGCAAGGAAACATGCACTTTTTAATTTAATTTCAGAAGCAACACTAGATGGTTTATTATTAGGCTTCATTTGTTGCTCAAATTCTTTTGCCACAATCTGATTTTCACTCTTATTTTTATCCTGTTTTGCTTTATTAGCTTTATTAATATCATCTTTTAAAATGGAATCAGGAGTCATAGGAAGCAAAGAAATATTTTTATCCTTATGAACAAGAGTATACTGATTGTTTCTACCATGGTGTACAGAATTTTTATCAAATTGCCATGGTCTACCAAGTAATAAGGAACATGATTGCATAGGTACCACATCACAATCAACATAATCAGCATATGTAGAGATACTAAAATGCACATGAATAGTACGTGTTACCTTAACCTTGCCGATGTTGTTAAACCATTGGATGTAGTAAGGATGTGGATTGGTCTTGTGGTGAGAGATAGCTTCTCCACCATCCCCATGCTAGCCAAGTTGTTGCAGCTCCCTCCATCTATGATGACGCGAACAGAACGTTCCTTCACAACTCCCTTTGTATGGAACAAATTATGCCTCTGATTTTGCTCAGCTTGTGTGACCTGCACACTCAAAACACATTGAGCAACTAAACATTCATACCTGTCAGCATCTTCAGGAGCCATGTATTGCGTCTCATGATCAGAATCATCTCCACCATGTTCTTCACGTGTAATAAGAGCCAAAGTCTCCTCATCACAGTCACTAGCGGACTCATACCCACCATCCTCAGTAGCAATCATCACACGCTGAGATTTGCATTCTCTCGCAAAATGTCCCCTTCCCTTACAACGACGACAAATAATATCACTTGTGTGCCCTGTTGATGCCATGGAAGAAGAACTCTGTGCAGGCCCAGCAGGTGTGCTCTTGGCAGATAGTGGTGGTTGTGCTTGCTTTCTTGTATCATGGCTGGAGGTTGCACCTGATGGAGGTGCTGGTGCTGTGGAAATAGAGGATGCACGTGGTGTCCATGATGAAGATCGACCTGCAGAAAAGTCAGTTCGCGCCAATGGCTGTCGATCCTGCACTTCACGTTCAGCTTTACAAGCAAGATGGAATAAACGAGTGATATTAGTATACTCCTTATACTCTAGAATGGTCTGAATCTCTCTATTTAATCCACCCATAAAACATGCAAGCATAGCTTCATTCTCCTCAACAATACCACATCTAATCATGCCAGTTTGTAATTCCTGATAATATTCTTCTACATAATTTTTTCCTTGTCTTAAACGCTGCAATTTTTGAAGTAATTCACGTTGATAATATGGTGTAACCCAACGAGTACGCATAACAGTTTTCAAAGCAGCCCAAGTAGCTGGAATAGGATATAATCTACAATGTTCAGACCACCAAACACATGCAAAGCTAGTGAAAGCACAAACAGCAGCAGGAACACGTCTCTCCTCAGGATATTATAAACATGTAAATTGTTGTTCAGTTTCTAACTCCCAAGTAAGATATATATCAAGAACATATCTACCCTCAAATGGTGGAATGTTCAATTTCAGTTTACGGAGATGATCATGATCACGTACCTGAGGTGGCTGTGCAGCCCTACCATTGCGATGATATGCATGAGGACGACCTGGTGGCGGTGGTGCTGGTGGTTGCACGTAGTTCTGATTTTGATCAACCTCATCCTCGTAATGGTCCTCCACCTCTGCAGTAGCAGCAGGAGCTACAGAAGCATCAATAGCGGCACCAGGATTTTGACCAGGCTCAAGGGGAATGCGCAGTGCCCGTCCCACTTGATTTGGAAGGCGATGTTGTTATTGTTGTAGTGGTGCGTTAGGTATGGCCGGTGGTGGTGGTGGAAGATGCGCGAGCAATTCATTAAACTTGTTATCGAGCTTTGTTTCGAACGTCTTCTCCATGCCATCTATCTTCTCCATGGCCTCTTCAAATCTGTTTAGCACAACTTGCACCTGTCTACTCATCATTTGCTGAAATTTATCATGTAGCTCTTTGTTCGTCGTGTTCTCCCAATCTGTCTCATCAGCTTGTGATCCTCCCATGGTTAGTAGCAATAGAAATACACAAGAATATGATCCTACATACTACTAGGAAGTGGTAGTGGTGGTGGTGGTGTATCACAAATCCGGCAAGCGAATCTCAAATTCTTACCAGTTCTTACCCAGCAGCAGGTGGCGATCGGCAACCGTCGTAGTCAAAACTCTCAAAGATTGGATAGAGCGATTGCTAGGTGGTGTCAAACGTGCGATGATGATGTATATGGAGCTAGGAAGGCTTATGATATGGTAGCAAAAATGTCAGCAATAATCAATTCAGAGATGCAAAGTTGAATAAACGCTCAACGACGGTACTGTGCTGGTCATAGGCTAGACCGTACTAGAGACGCGAGCCTAGAACACTAACAAAATCACGACGATGCACGTAAACAAGGGAGGAGCACGCTCTGAATTTTTTTTCTTTTTTTCCTCTTTTTTTTGCTCCACAACAAATTTTTTTGAAAAAGTCTACAAATGGTCCAAAAACTGCCTAGCCAGAATTTTCCAGACTTAGTTTTTTTTAGAGTTTGGAACTATTTTTCTTCTGCGGGTAGAACGAAAGTTCGGGAGTCCTACTCTATCATGACTCGGAGTATCGCGTGATTTGGAAATCCAAAACAGAGTAACAAAATACTAGACTCACACTAGGACTAGTGGTGGAGATGAATCTGGTGGAACTCAGATTGGTGGCAGATATATGTTGCAGGTGGACTCGGATTGGCGTGATGGTGGTGGATATGTGGTATATGGCAGCGGTGATGACGATGGTATATGGCAGCGGTGATGACGATGGTGGTATATGGCAGCGGTGACGATGATGGTGATATATGGCAGCGGTGATGATGATGATGCGGCGGCGGCGTGACTACTTGTGAACGGAACTCGAAACTCTAAAGGACTAGACACTAAGACCAGCAACTAGACACGACGATGCAACCACAAACTCAACAATGCAAAACTCTAAAAAGATTATGCAACGGCTCAGATTGTTTCGGATATGATGAACTAACCCTAATTTTTTTGTGGCTTTTTCGTGGACTATAGATATGAAGAACAGACTCGATCTAAACTATGAAAAACTGTAAAATCTCACCGAGCAACCTGAAAATCTGATACCACTTGATAGAGGCGAGGGGCCCGATCTGTCGATGAGATGGTGGCTATCGTTTTGGTGGAAATCGACTTTGACGATTCGACTACAAACGTGCGAGGACGCCGCGCCTTAGCAATCGCTAAACCAATCTCCGAGAGGTTATTGACCACGCCGGAGCACGATCAACCTGACCACGAGGGCCTATTTCCTGCAAGCAACGAAGAACAAGCAAGAAATTGAAATTGCAATCTGGATATTGCGAATATAAGAGGAAAGCTTTATTGATGAAGGTGGGGTTCTGTGACGTCTTTGTCTGGTCGTTGGACACAAACGAAGTACGCGAAGTTGCAGCTATGGCGAACTTTTAATCTAAACAAAACCCAAAGTCTAAACGACGCCCTAAGTGTTGTATATATGGAGGAAGAGGGGGGAATTTCGTGGCCCTTGGAGGAGGAGTCCGAAACCAACCCTAACCCTTGTTTCCCCAGACATACAGACTCTAAAAACAACCTATACTTAAGTATTTCGAAAATACATGGGCCTGGCCCAATAATAAGGTGACGTAGCACCTAGAATAGCCTCTGGACGAAATTTATGAACTGGAATCTTCTATATTTCATCCAAGGCTTCATGCACTCCTTATGGTGACTTCAAAGTCCGAAAACCATCACTTGTAACTCCATTCTGGATCCCCTTGCGCATTCCATCATCTCCATGCTTGGTCTTGCTCCAGTGTTCATCCCTCTTAGCCATGCCAGGCTCTTCATTTGTAAGCAAAATAAATGTATCCAATTTAGGCAGCATCATATTCTCATGAACATTAGAATCATTACCAAGAAACGAAAGTACCTTATAATTTAATTGGCGTGCGCGAGCTCTAGAAATTGGTCCAGTATGTATAACAGCAGGGGTTGTGTGTGTAACAATGGTATTGATGTCCTCATCATTGTGCAAACGGAAGATCTTGTCAACTGTCAATGCCCATGAAAGGTACTCTTCGGGATCGTTACTTCCATTGAACTTGGGCATGGTGAGCTTGAGTTTGCCATAGCGTTGTTCTTCATTGTGTTGGGGTCGGGGATGATGACGCCCCTGTTGTTGACAATTGTTCAAGTCGTGGTGCTCTTGGCACGGAGGGTTGTCAACCTCATGTTGCTCTTGTCGTGGAGGATCTCCATTTTCTTCATGATGTTGAGGAACTTGTTGTTCTTGATGTGCTTGTGGAGGAGCTTGGTGAGCTCGAAGAGGAGCTTGAGGAACTTGATGATGCACGCGAGATTGAAATCTTCGTTCTTGAATTTCTTTGCAAAAAGCTTCTTCTTGTTCTCGCGCTTGTCGGCCTCGATCGGCTATGGCTCAACTTGAATTTTGGAGGGCTTGTTGCACCGCAAGTGCTTGAGATTCACGGAGTTGTTCTTCTTGGCGTTGTGCGTCGGCATCTTGAACATTTTGGTGTAGATGTGTTCGCTCTTCCTCTTCATGTTGGCGTTGGCATTGCCTTTCTCGTGCTAGCGCAAAGGCCTCTTGAGTTTGACATCGTCGGAACTCTTGAGAGTCGGTGTCACGTAGGGGGTTGAGGCTTTCTTGACGATCGTGGTGCGCGGCTCGGCGAAGAGTGTTCGATGTCGGTGTGCTTGAGCCGGAGAGTGTGAAGTCAGAGTGTCGGCTTGAACGGCTCCTTCTTGAAGTGGAAGAAGAGCGGTTGAGCAACAAAGCACGAATGTCGTCCATCCTTGCATCATTCTCTTGCTTGTGATCGTCGAGCTTGTGGTCGAAGTAGTCCCTTGTACGTTGCTCGGAAAGTCGCAAGTCGGCGGCAAGGTTGTTGATGTGTTCACTCATAGCTTGTTGCTCTTTATGCAAAGCACGTTGTGCACCAAAGAGTTGACTCTTGGTGATGAAGGAGTTCATGTCGTCGTCTTGCTCCATGAAGAGTGGGTTGGTAGAAGTACTTGGCCTATCCATCATTCCAAGACAAATTGTAGTGGTAGAAAGAGAAGAACGAATACCAAATGTACCTTGACCGAAGTTGAAAGTGGATCGAGAATCACTCCAATGTAGGACAAGGAAATAGCACAATTGGTACTAGCTCTTGTCAGTTTCTCACACCTACACAAGTAAAAGCTTTTGGTGGAGCTTGGTTAAGATGGTGGCACAAAATTTGATGCAATTGTAAGTGAGCTTCGATAATGTTGGAAAACATTCGCAAGATGCAATGTAACAAGTAGACCAAGCATATAAGGTACACGAAAACACACACGCAAAAAGATAAGTTGGGTCGTGCAACCAAGGGTGAGACAAAATGTGGAATTCACAAAAATGCTCTTGTTGCACAACACTAGAGAGACGCTAGCACGATTGCACAATAGGCGGATACAAGAACTTGTGCACAAGCTACTTAGCAAAAATGCAATGACTTCTATCCCAAGTATGCTCTATGCAAGGTGTTGCTATGATATGATCCAAGATGATCGAGTATGACAATCTTAATGTTGTATGATGCTATGGTTCTTGCTTAAAAGCTCTTTTCTTATCTTTCCTCTTTTCTTAAAAGCTTGTTTGGCTCTTTGATGTTGGAGATCTTTTCTCATGCAATGCTTGACGAACCGATATAGCAAGTGAGTATGCGATGACAACTTTGTGACACAAGAGATGACACCAATATATGCAACAATGATGTATGTATGCTATGAGAAGTATGGTCACTAATGTGCACAAGTCTCGTTGCCGTCAATACTCAATGGCTTGTCTCAATGGGTAAGTAACGCAAAGGAGTAAGGCTATGATGGCTATCAATGTAATGGCAAGAGTGATATGCCCAATACCAAGACGAGGTTACCGGTCTTGCTTCTGGTATGGTGTCAAAATGGTGGCATGAATACCAAGGTGTAGTCGAGGTGGTCGTTGTTGATGACGATGTAGGACGGCGGTGATGATGTAGGACGGCGGTGATGATGTAGGATGCGTCCTTGACGAAGATGAGCGACGGTAATGTCGATATCGAACTGTACCAAGATGGCCGAAACACAATAGGATACGGTACCGCAACTCAAATTCTCAAACCTCGAAGTAGCAAATGTGTCGGGGAGCGAAATGGTCCAAACTGGTTGGCTATGCGGAAGTGGTGGAGGTATGCGGAAGTATATGTAGTATATGGTGGGCACCGGAAACAAAATTTGGTGAAAAATGGACGGAAAACGGGGCGGTGGATGGAGATGTTGCTGCCAGGGGTCGGATGTCCGGGTGGAAGGCCGGATGTCCAGGCTTGTCGGGCCGGATGTCCGGGCTCTGGATCCGGGGACGAACGGGATGAACACCACGTGGAGAGGTCAAATCTAGGCGAAATTCGGAGGAATTTGTGGATGGAAATTGGGGGAAAGTGGATGGGAAGCTAGATCCACTCAAACCAAAGCAAATCCATGGATCCAAACCAACAAAATCTCAACACACCAACAAATCACAAAAAAAATTGGGGGCTATTTTTGGTGGGGATTTTCGAAATTGGGGAAGAACACAACAAAATCAAGCTAGAAAACGAAGAGGGGAGGCTCCGAAATCGTGATCGACGTGGCTCATGATACGAAGATGATGTAGGGTAGAACCCTAATCGGCTGATCTTTCACGAAAGGAGCGGATCCCGCAAAGAACACGAGGAACACGCGGGGGAAAATGAGGGAAATCACGAGGGGAAACATGAGAGAATCACTCAACCAACAAGAAATAGTCACACATGTGCTAGATCCTCGAGTACATAAGAGAAGATAGACGATGCACGGTCAACTAGGGATGATACACGGTAACCGGTCTTCTCCTTGAGGAGGTCTTGATGGTCTTCTCCGTGAGGAGGTCTTGAATCCAAGTGAATCTTCTCCGTAGAGGGGCCGCGGTCTCTCTTGTGGAGTAGATCCGATATGGATGAGCGAAGCTCTATCTCACAAATGAGCTAACACAACGCTAACCCTATAAAGTTGGGCGAGGTGGAGTATATAGTCTAGGGGGGAGAAGGGATACACGAGCCTCGACCCTTCACTGTGCGCAGACAGGGGAGGCCGGATGTCCGGGCTTTCAGGCGATGCCGGATGTCCGGACTGGGGAGGCCGGATGTCCCGGCTGGAGTGGTGGCATTTGTTGCTCTCGGGTTCGGAGGGGCCGGATTTCCAGGCTGGTGGTTAGATGTCCGGGGGCTCAGGAGAGGCCGGATGTCCAGGCCGTCGAGGCCAAATGTCCGGGGCCTGTAGCTTCTGGCAGCTGTGCTGCTGTAGTGGATGACGCTCCAGGGGCCGGATGTCCGGGGTCTTGGCCGGATGTCCGGGGCCTGGGAGATGTTCTTGGCTCCTTCCATTGGTTCTCTTCATCCGTGAACTTGGGGAATTGTACATCTTCATGCGCATCTTCGGGAGGGTCCTCTTGGTACCTAATCATGCACAACACCTCGGACTTAGGTAGTAGCCATGTCCCATGCATAGAAAGTGGAAGTTCAGAGAGGAGTGAGTTCACCTTATCTTCGATAGCCTTGGCTCGGGCTCGTGTCATTGGTCCAAGTGGTGTCATTGGAGGTGTAGGTGCGTCCATGGGGATGATCATGGGATGCTCCGGATCAGGATCCCACGAAGAACATGAAGAACATGATGAACACGGGGAAGAACACAGAGAAATCACAAGGGGAAACACTCAAGACAAGTCGAATCACACATCCACTAGGTGATCAAACACACAAGATCCACAAGGTACATGAAAAACAAAAGGAAAGATACAAGATAAAGTTCATCTCCATGAGGAGGTCTTGATGATATCCTAGATGGATCTTCCGTAGATGGGGTCTTGAATCCACGAGGGATCTTCTCACATGGAGGTCTTGAACTCCATCGTAGTGGTGGTCTCTCTCTCTCAAGAGTAGAGGTAGGTAGGAGCAAAGCTCACATACAAATGAGCTATCATATTTTCTAACCCTAACTAGAGGAAGGGGAAGGAGTATATATAGGCTAGTCCATGAAGGGGTAAGTGAGGGGGATACATGGGCCTATCGCCTAGTTAGGCACGCGCAGGTACCGGACGTTCGGGCTGGGGCCGGATTTCCCGGGCTTCGGGACGAGCCGGATGTCCGGGGTCTCGGCGGGATGTCCGGGATGAAGTGGCCAAACTTGTGGTGTGTTCTATTGTGATGCCAGATTTCCAGGGGACAGCCGGATGTCCGGGCTGTCGGGAGGCGCCGGATGTCCGGGGTCACGCCGGATGTCCGCCCGCTAAAGCTTGTTCGACAGTCTGTTGCAGCAGCTATTGGGCGGCTGCACAGGCACCGGATGTCCGACCGCTGTAGCTTCAGCATCTCCTTCTTCTTCCGTCATTTCTTCCCGGCTTCACTTGTGGATGGTGTAGTTGTACACTTGTGTTCAGACTCCTTCTCATCGTCCTTAGTGTTCCGACAATACCTATGCATGCACACGAGTGGAGTGTCTAGTAGTATACCATCCTCGAATTGGTCAAGTGAGCACATGTAAAGGAGTTGACTCACCTTTATGTATCTGAAGTAGATGTCGCACGTGTCACTTGCCAAACGGGCTCTTGACATGCACAACAAAAAAAGACACATCCATGACTTTTTGGGATGAACGAATTTTTTTCTGTCATGCTTATGACACTTCTATAACGATAATTGTGACAAAACCCGGTATCATCATAGATGTGGTGGGCTCCTACTTCTATGACAAGAAGTCATGACAGAAAATGGGCTTTTCATCCTGGGCGGGACGGAGACGCAGCTGCATGACATTCTTTGGGCCGTCCATGACGGAAAAAACCGTGGTAGAAGCGAGGGCGAGGAAAATAGTTCCCGGTTACGGTGGGTGGTCGGGGCAGAGCGATGCACTGAGGGATTGCGTGTTTCTCTCGTACACGTACGTGCATGGGTGCGTGGTGTTGGGCTCTAACTAAACCCGAGAAAGGCGTTCGCCTATGGAACCTGAGCGATTGCACTACAGGCTACGCGTTACTGAACCCGGGCGATCGATCGATCCCTCGCTGTTAACTGAATCTGATCGAGTGATTCCTTCGCTACTGCTGCTAACTGAAGCCGATCGAACCTGCTGCCTCTTGATGAACAATGATCATTATTGGGGGTTGCATGAACAGTTCCCGGTGAGGGTTGGATGAACAGGACCCCGTGGTAGTAGAGGCTGTTGCAGCTGGATGAATAGGACCTCGATCGAGCAGGTTGGGGGTGGGTGAACAGGACCCCTTGGTGGGCTGGATGAACAGTAGTCAGTGGAGGGCTGGTTGAACAGTAGCCGATGAAGGGCTGGATGAAAAGTAGCCCGTGGAGAGGTGGTTGAACAGGACCCCATGGAGAGGGCTGGTTGAACAGTAGCCGATGGGTGCTTGATGAACAGGAACCCGTGGATGAACAATAGCTTGTGGAGGCACGAGGGAGACGTCGTGGATGAATAGTTGCCGGTGGTGGCTGGAGGAGGTCGACGGTGGATGAGTAGTAGCCCATAGAGGCTGGAGCGAGGCAGTATACGGTGGATGAACAGTAGCTCATAGAGTCCCATTTTCGGTACGCTACACCCCTCCTGATGAAGAGGACCCCCGTTTCGACGCCACACCCCTCCCGATCAATAGGAACTCCTTTCGACTGTAGGAGGTCGAAGAGAAATCTGTTTCCTTCGTTTTACTGTTTGCTAGACCCCTCCCACTGAATAGGATCCCGTTTCGACGGTAGGCGGTTGAACACAAGGTTGTTTCCTCCATTCCATGGTACGCCAGGTCTCATTTTGGCTGTTCCATCCAAGTCGGTTGGCTCCCGATGAACACGGCGCATTCTGTTGCCTCCCGATGAACACGACGACGCAGTTTCTCCGTTCTGACATAGCCGGTTGGTTGCCGATGAACAAGATGTCGTCGCTGCTCTCCGCTGCCCTCGCCATGTACACAAGCGCTGGCCGTACGTATGCGCGAGTAGGCGTTCGAGACCCTGCCCGTATGTACGTATGTGGTCGTATTTACTTTCTTGCACCCTGGTTGTACGTACGTGTACACGATATTGACGGGACTGTGTGACATGCTACATCCGCGCCTCTACTACCACACGTGCCCTTCCTTACTCGGCCACGGTTCATCGCTACAGCCTGCAGACAGACTGATTGACTAGTATGTACGTACACGTTCATGACCACAATGACACTTCCTTGTGTGTGACCGATCGACTAGGTGGGTCCCGACTGTCAGGGATCATAAGGAGGCACTTCCTTGTGTGTGAAGTTATTGCTGGTTGGTCCTAATTGTTAGGGGGAGAATCATTTTCTTTGCCCGTAATATGGACTCACTTCCTTGCATGCAAAGATGTGGCTGGTGGGTCCTAGTAGTTAGGGAGGAAACATTTTTTTCGTGAAATACGGTGGCTTGTCCGGTGGGTCCCCACTGTTAGGTGGAGGAATAATTATTTTAAGTGTAATAAGGTTACATTTCCTTGTTGCAGCCGTGGACCCAGTTGTGAGCCTCTCCACGTACAGTACTCTTCCAATGGAAGTCGTTCCTTGACCACATTGACGACCCCATGCTGAGAGAACCAAGCCAGTGGATGACAGCAAGCCCTAGAAGGGGACGATGCGGAGCCGGTGAAGACGCGGTAGTGGATGCCCACACGGAGAGGAGTACGAGGGTTGACTGGTTCGGCTGCGGTGTGAGGCTGCCGTCGTTGTAGAATAACAGGGGGTGTGGGTGAGTAAAGGGATGGCCTGGCCAGCGGTGGGAGTAGTAGGGGCGGTGAGGGCTCCGCGGCAGCATAGCCGGCCACGGGAGGCAGGAGCACGCGGTGCTTTGGACGACTAGAGCATGAAAATTAGAGGTTGAAGAAGCAGGACGACCATTGGATGTTAATAATCCAACGGTCACTAGTGATAGAATCGTTTCTTGAATAGGTTGATAACGCCCTCCATACGCATCAACTTATTAGGGCCACAAGTCAGCCTCCAAATTTGGTGGGCCCTAGCTTTCATGGGGAGCACTCGTTATTTTTTGTTTAATAAGGAGGCACTTCTTTCCGTGCCAAGATATAGCCGGTGGGTCCCAGCTGTCATTAGGAGGATTCATTCTTTTTGACGTAATAAGGAGGTACTTGTTTGCATCCGTCCATGGACCATGTGGGTCCGAGCTGTCAACCTCTCCATGTACATCCCTATTCCGATGTTGTTGTTTATTGACAACTTTGACCACATCGTGCTGAGAACACCAGCGTGTTGGACGACGGCAAGACCCAGGAAGGGAATGACCCAGAGGCGGCGAAGCCACAACAGTGGAGGGATGTGGGTGAGTAGTGGGATGCCCTGGCCAGTGGTGGGAGTAGTAGGGGCGGTGAGGCCTACACGGCTGTACAGTCGGCCACGGGAGGCGGGAGCAGGTGGTCCCGACGGTGCTGGATTTGGCGGCTGGAGCAAGAAGATCACAGATTGAAGAAGCATGACGGCCATTGCGTTGACATCCAACGGTTACGTCTGCTCGAATCGTTTGTTGATGTATATAATAAGCAAAAAATCTTGCATACGCGTCAACTTAATAGGCCCACAAGTCAGACCATTACCTATTTTTTAATAATTTACAACACATTGCAACTTCTTATGCAATTTATTGCAGTCCGTTTTTTGTTGGCCAGGGTTAACAATTTAAATGAAATTTCACATATTTTTATGGGGTCCAAACTATTTTTAATACCAAAATGTCGGGCCAGATTTAAAGTACTTTGAAGATATATTTAAATTAGGTTAAAGCCTAGTGAAACTGGAATCTGAAAATGTAAAACATTCAGAAATTATAAAGTAAGTGCCAATTTGTTGTCTGTTTTTTATATTTAAAACCAATTTCATATTACTCTCAAGATTTGCAGCTGTCTAGAAACAGTTGTAGCCCATCAGGGCATAGAAAAATAAGTAGGCCTGGATTGGGTATTCTTCAGAAAAAATGGGCTCATTTTCACAAAGAAAAAATAGCTGGCCTGGTCATGTGGTGAACGTAAAATATATGCCTATGCTAGACGGGCCACAACCCAGTTGAAACCCTGCTCCGTCTCAACAATAACAAAAAAATACTGCTTGAGCAGCTACATCCTAGGTGTTAGCCGATCTTGAGCTGTTCTCTTATCTATTGACTATATACGCTGACAATATCGTGGGTCCGAGATGTCAGCAGACCACTAGGAGGAAGCATTTTCTTTTTCTATACGCTGACAATGGAGTATATATAACAAAAAATGAGGAACTATCTTGCGCACGGCCATGGACATGGTGGGCCCCTACTGTGATCCTCTCCATGTATAGACCTATTCTGATTCCTCTTGTTTGTTGACCATGTTCACAACGCGAGAGGGCGGCACTGTGGCGAGCGTACCAAAGGGCGCGCAGGACAACGACGAGGCCTCGGATGTCGGCGTTAAGAATTTAGGAGACGGTGGGGCGGCGATGTGTGCGCTGAGGCGCAACCAGCCGTGGTAGGCGGAGGCAGGCAGCCCTGCCGGTGCTGGTTTGGTTTTGGCAGCTATAGGAAGACAGGACTGAAGAAACACAAAATACTGTATAAGCACCAGGAGTACTTAGCAACCTTAACTGAAACCAACAGGGGCACTTAACAACCATAGCTGAAAGCTGTATGAGTACTTATACAGGTTCGACCATACAAAGCACGCCTCGAACAATGCTACTTTGCCTAAAGTTAAACAAGGGTGAGGCCACCAAGCCCCAGGAAAAGGCCCAGGCGCCACCCCGCGCATACACAATGTTCTAAAAGTGGCTTCATCTCGTAATGTGGTCAATAAACAGGATATTCGCTTTTGAGCCATGGAAAAGCATGAGCAAAACCTTCTATCATATTCTCCAAGATGGGCGGGCCTTCATTATTTGAGACCACCCATGAATAAGTATCTTTTCACCTCCAAGGGGAATGGAGTAGGTCGACATAAACATCATGTTGTGACCAAGCGCAAGTCTGACCCGACCATCGTCAAGCATCTGTATAGGAACAATAGAACTGGGTAGTTTCTGTTTCAAGAAGATCACAGCTGTAAACTGTGTGTAAACAAGAGTTTATGAACAACATATATAACCGAAAATAGCTAGTACCATAAGTTTCTCGACATAGTTGGACCTGTTCAACGTGTGCAGCAGTGGCACACACCTCCCATGTGGCCTTCCACCATTGAAACGCCCCACAAGGACCTCAAGACGATCAATAAAGTGTAGGAACTTGTGGATGTTGTCCCAGTCAACTTCAGTGCCATCAGTAATAGTCGAGTTCTTATAGAATAAAAACAAGTAGCGTGCTTAACTTTGAAATAACCTACACATGCCACCAACTATAAGAAATATTAGTTAGAAGTAGCATCTTCGTGAGAGAAGGGAATCATAAATCGTTGCTACTTCTAAAGTTAAATTGTGATTAGTTAGACAGAATAGGTGGATTCAGAAGTAATAGAGCAACAAGCAAGAACTAGATACAAAACTAACATGGATGGACTACTGGAACGACGTCGAGGTGGAAGATCACAGTGAAGATGAGACCAGTTTATGCTATTTCCATCGACATTTGTGCACCAACTTTCAGTCCGTAACACTTGAGAAAGTTTATCCAAGTTCGGCCATAAAAAAAGCAGCGATCTTCTTGGTTCATGAACCAAACTCGAAACTTATATCCATGACCTATCTTCAATGTGACCATTAAACTGGTGTATTCAGTTATGGCAAGGCCGGCCATCTTGAGTACCTATGTTCTCGCAGAGCAAGAATGCACTGTGGGAAAAATAATATGAGAACACAACGTATTCCCTATCCAAATCTAGAAATAATTTCCTCTTTCATGTCAGTGTTAACCATGGTACTAGTACCTTTTATCCAAATATAGCAATCCAAATTTCCAAATTAGTTGACAACATGTTCAAAAAACCCCACCCTAACGGATAGAAAAGAGGATTCTAGGAACATACTGTGCGCGTTTTAAAATCATGTGTTAGGATGAGAAGGAACAAGTGTGATGTCTCGCCGAGGGTGCAGAAACCTGTAGGGTCCTCGCACTTTGGGCACTGCAAATGAAACACAATAGATTCAGTAGGAAGAAAAATGCATCAATGGCGGCGGCTCCCATCCTAGGATTACCCGCGACCAAGGGACTTGGATTTATTAGGGATGGATGAAGAATTCATACCTAGTTCTCCATGAGAATGGCCGAGGGGGGATTTCTCGGAACAAGAAGATGAGGGAGAAGGGGATTCAGGACCATTGAAATATTGTTGCTTTGTCCGTCCAACTTACTGCTAAAGTTGGAAAGGTGGGGCTTTTGTGATTTGATGGCTCATTGGGCATTACTGCGGTGCTACGACCGACGTGAGTCTACTGTGTAGTTGTGCACTCTAATTTGGTGCATGGCACATGGACCCTGTTTGCTAGATGCCCCACATATGAGCGAAAGGAAGTAGAAAGGCAGGAGTAACTAGTTACACACAAATATATTTTTGACAGAGAGATACTCCCTCTGTAAAGAAATATAAAAATCTTTTATATCACAACTTTATACATAAGAAAAATCAAGGGGAATATGTATAACATAATATGGGGGTTCAGCTAAGAATATAATACTCAGACAGGCTCACGGTTCTGGACTTTGGGCCACAGGCCGGTGGGCCTGCATGTTTGGGGCCCCATGAGTTCTAACTCAGCGCATTTCATATTGCAAGCGATTGGTACGGTGCTGGTTTTAGATGCTGTCGTAAGGCGAATACAGAAAATTGAATAAAGCACGATAGATGTTAGAAAGAAATTGAACAACAGTTCCTAACCAACAATCAGAGTTGCAATTCTTTCACGATATCCTACGTGATAAATAATACTGTCGTACTACACATGACACTTGTGACGCCCCCGATTCAATCGTACACTAATCATACACGCAAACGTGTACGATCAAGATCAGGGACTCACGGGAAGATATCACAACACAACTCTACAAATAAAATAAGTCATACAAGCATCATATTACAAGCCAAGGGCCTCGAGGGCTTGAATACAAGAGTTTGATCATAGACGAGTCAGCGGAAGCAACAATATCTGAGTACAGACAAAAGTTAAACAAATTTGCCTTAAGAAGGCTAGCACAAACTAGGATACAAATCAAAAGAGGCGCAGGCCTCCTGCCTGGGATCCTCCTAAACTACTCTTGGTCGTCGTCAGCGGGCTGCATGTAGTAGTAGGCACCTCCTGAGTAGTAGTAGTCGTCATCGACAGTGGCATCTGGCTCTGGGGCTCCATCGTCTGACTGCAACAATCGAGTAAAGAAAGGGGAAAAGGGGGAGCAAAGCAACCGTGAGTACTCATCCAAAGTACCCGCAAGCAAGGAGCTACACTACATATGTATGGATTGGTATCAAATGGGAAAGGGGTATCATATGTGGACTGAACTGCACAATGCCAGAATAAGAGGGGGATAGCTAGTCCTTGTGAAGACTACGCTTCTGGTAATCTCCATCTTGCAGTAGAGGAAAAGAGTAGATGGCAAGTTCACCAAGTAACATTGCTTAGCATAACCCTAACCGATGATCCTCCCCTCGTCGCCCTGTGAGAGAGCGATCACCGGTTGTATCTGGCACTTAGAAGGGTGTATTTTATTAAGTATCCGGTTCTAGTTGTCATAAGGTCAAGGTACAACTCTGGTTCGTCCTTTTACCGAGGGACACGGCTATTCGAATAGATCAACTTCCCTGCAGGGGTGCGCCACATTTCCCAACACGCTCGATCCCCTTTGTCCGGACACACTTTTCTGGGTCATGCCCGGCCTCGGAAGATCAACACGTCGTAGCCCCACCTAGGCACAACAGAGAGGTCAGCATGCCAGTCTAAATCCTATGGCACAGGGGTCTAGGCCCATCGCCCATTGCACACCTGCACATTGCGTACGTAGCCGGTGAGCAGACCTAGCATCCATTATACAAGAGCAAGCGTTCCAGTCCAACCCGGCACGCGCCGCTCAGTCGCTGACGTCACGAAGGCTTCGGCTGATACCACGACGTCGAGTGCCCATAACTGTTCCCGCGTAGTTGGTTAGTGCGTATAGGCCAGTGGCTAGACTCAGATCAAATACCAAGATCTCGTTAAGCGTGTTTAGTATCCGCAAATGCCGACCAGGGCCAGGCCCACCTCTCTCCTAGGTGGTCTCAACCTGCCCTGTCGCTCCGCCACAAAGTAACAGTCGGGGGCCGTCGGGGACCTAGGCCCACCTCTACCGGGATGGAGCCACCTGCCCCTTCAGCCCCCAACTCCGAACAGTACCACAGGTAATGTAACAGTGCAAAGTATATAGTATATGCCCGTGATCACCTCGCGAAATGATCACGGCCCAGTAGTATAGCATGGCAGACGGGCAAGAGTGTAGGGCCACTGATGGAACACTAGCATCCTATACTAAGCATTAGGATTGCAGGTAAAGGTAACAACAGTAGTAGCAAGGACATGCTATGCATCAGAATAGGATTAACGGAAAGCAGTAACATGCTACACTACTCTAATGCAAGTAGTAGAAGGAGAGTAGGCGATATCTGGTGATCAAGGGGGGGCTTGCCTGGTTGCTCTGCCAAGAGAGAGGGGTCGTCAACTCCGTAGTCGTACTGGGTAGCAGCGCCGTCAGTCTCGGTGTCTAGCGAGAGAAGAGGGGGAAGAAACAATAAATATTAAGCAAACATATGCATAGCTATGCATGACATGACAAGTAGCGGTGCTAGGGGTGCCCTAACGCGGTATGAGGTGATACTGGTGAAGGGGGAAACATCCAGGAAAATATCCCCGGTGTTTCGCGTTTTCGGACAGATGAATCAGAGGGGGAAAGTTGCATGTTAGCTATGCTAGGGATGCGTGGCGGACAAATAGGCTGCGTATCTGGATTCGTCTCGTCGTACTGAGCAACTTTCATGTACAAAGTTTTTTCATCCGAGCTACGGTTAATTTTATATTAATTTTAAAAGATTTAATTGTTGTTCTGAAATTATTTTAATACGATTTAAATAGTAAAACGCTATGTGTACACAGCAGAGGCCAGCCATAGCCTATGACCTGTGGGGCCAGGGGACCTAGTTGACTCAGTTAACTATTGACTAGTCAAAGGTGTGAATAGTGCATCTGGGTCCCGCATGTCATTCTCTCTATTAATTTCAACACAGATATAATATTTATACAAAGCAGTGGACTACATCTTTCATGGTTACAACAGGGTAATTAGCAGTGGGTTAGCCTTTAGTTAATTTCTATTAGTCCTTAAACTAATCCTAACCATACACACACGCACACCTACACATCACGCACGCACACAGAACATATGCACGCACCCATGGCCCCTCGGCCATGGCCAGCAGCAGCATCAGCAGCCGGTGGGGGGGGGGCTGCGTGCGGCGAGCGGCGCCGCAGCAGAGCTCCTAGGGCGCGTGGGGCGGAGCTCCGACGAGCGTCCACGATGGACGCGGAAGGAGGCGCGTGAGCGGGGTGGCTGTAAGGGAGTGAACGACGGCGGCAGCAGGCCGACGACGTCATCATTTGCCACAATTTGTACATTTTAGTTTTAACAATATGAAAACTTTATTTTTGACTTTAATTTAAATTTAAATTTCAACCGGATTCGAACCAATGCGAGTTTAACAACAGTAAGCATGATGACGTGGCATCATGAGGAGGGAATTACTATAGCTTAATTATCTGGGCGTCACAAATCTCCTCTACTACAAGAAATCTCGTCCCGAGATTTAAGAGGTGGAATAAGGGGGAAACGTCTCGTTACGAAATCCTAACGAATCTTCTCAGTCTTGGTTGCTCTTCTCAAAGTGGTCGATCCACAGCGCCGATGTCTTCATTTTTCTGATTTAGGTCATCCTGATGAAGTCGTCATCAATCCTTCGGGAAGTCCGCCATACATACGAAAGAATAAATGGTGGGTATTCCAGGAGAACGAAGCTCTGTAAGGTTGACTATCTGGTCAATAACATCGGGGAAGGTGGCGGAAAGTAATTCTTGAATTGAATCTTAAGAGACTATCGAGAGCAAAGTAAGAAGGTGCAAAATAGAAGTTTCAAGCGCACATGAAATCGTTCGTTGCCTGAAACAAAGTGTGAAAGGGGTTTAGAGCAATGGGAATAAGCATTGCATCTGATACCAGAATAGATCACTATGCAGGTGGCCCGTGATTTACATACGAAGTCAAGCTCAAGGAATATCTTTGACAACAAGGGGTACAAGAGAGTCAGATTCCAATCCTGGGACCTGTGGGTTATGGGTCCACCATATGGGTTAAAAGTAGGAAGGCGGATGATGTCTTGCATGATCATGTAAGCAAGGCATGTCAGAGGATAGACTATTGATTATGTCGGCAACAACCATTGGTACCAAGGGCGAGGGACAAAGAGAACCATTTTCCTTCTCGTTGAACGAGGCGGGCAAATAGGCAAGGTTCTCGTCCATCGGTGGTTACCAGAATGTCATCAACAATAGTAATAGGGTATTGCTGACATAATTGTACACCGAGGTGTTTGCATAAGCAGGAGAATAATACTGCTTAGATCATATAGATCACAAGAATGGTTAAACCAAACAATGGAAAGGAAAATCTGATCATCAGATTAAACTGAATGATGGACAGGAAAATGTGTTTAAACACATAATTCAGGGGTATATCCTTCCCAAGGACAAGGAGAGCATGATATCCATGACATGATATAAAGTAGAAAACCCTTTAGGTAATGGGAGATGAATTTTCATGGCATTACCTATACAACGGTGTTTGGATAATGGATACAGAAAACTTAGCATTGCGCTTTCAATGCTCTTATTGAAAATCGGAGTACCACAGACATGCTCCGTAATAGCATTGACATGGTCTTCAAGCAAGGTCGGACTTTGGAAACACAAAGGATTCGTCAGGAACAACTTATAGGGTAAGTTCTACAATTTCCTCATGGGAGAATGGCTAACCTTGCTAAAATGGAACTATAACAATAGGTCCTCCGGCCAGGTGTGCTAGGCATGACATCACCTTACCAGGTCATATAAGGACCAATGGTATAACTCTTGAAAATATGTTCCAACCATCATATCTGACCGAGATTCAGATCTGATTGGTGTCAGGATACCTCAGACTCAGGATGCCCGAGAAGAAAGATGCAACACAAATTGTCGAGATGACATTGTAAGGTTCTCAGGAAATGAATTATGGAAGCGAGTTCCGAACAAGGGTTCACCATTAAATCAAGGAGAGGTGAGGAGGTGACTGATTGTCTCAGCGACAATCCATTGAGATTTCCAAAAAGATGGATTTCCACAACTATGTGAACAAGGATATAATATTTGTCAGATCAAAATATATAATGATGTATGTTCGAGGAACACATACACAATTAAACATTGGTTGAAAGGGGCACCCGAGATACGGGCTTAGGTAGTAAGATCAGTGTTATAATGGTGATTTAGCAACTAGAACATTAAATTGGAATTATTGTCCATTAACTCCGAAGCAATAGGGTTGCTAGAGACACGGACAAGTTTGTGTTGAACGGAAGGCTATAAAGTGGTCGATGATAACACAACTCATCGAGGGCAAGGAGGGTACTTCTTGTCATGAATTCAATTGATATCTTGGAAGGGGTCAAGAAGTTGATGATGGTCATGACACATTTGTCAAGAGGTTTCAAGAAGATGTAACCGATCGGCGATGACATCAAGTCAACGGAATGATGAAGCAAGAAGTTATTGAAACCATAGGTAAGACACAAACTTGAAATCAAGCTTGTCATTCAAGGACAATTGTTACGGCGAGGAAGATCGACGTAAGATTAGCTCACCCCGAAAT
Organism: Triticum aestivum; assembly: GCF_018294505.1. Lineage (NCBI taxonomy): Eukaryota > Viridiplantae > Streptophyta > Magnoliopsida > Poales > Poaceae > Triticum > Triticum aestivum. The sequence continues at coordinate 273,885,775 of NC_057809.1, read as the reverse complement.
TTTTGCTCTAGAAAGAAGGACCAGGTAGCACAGATTAAAATTGGCATGACAATGATATAGTCGAGCAGGCTAGGACTTACACGATCGAGTTCAAATTCGTATGTAATGAAGGTTACCAAGAGTTGTTTAATCGCGGTGTGAGATCGGTTCAGTTATCGGTGTCTTTGAGTGTTTAATAACTCAGAGTGCGTGAAAAATTTGAATCAGTGAGAATGTAGTACTTGATGAAGAACTCATAAGAGGTTATGCAGTTCCATGATAATCTCGAGATACCAGGGGGTAATACTCGACAAAAGATCAAAGTAAAGGTTCGACTGGTGTATTGATCCATAGAAGACAAGTACTTAAACTTGCCCGAGAAATGGGATCTAAGAAGAACATATGGTCGAAACCAAGATTATAAAAGAATCAATTCACCGATACCAAAGGATATTAAATCAAGGAATTAGTTATTACTACAAGAAGCTCCCATGATAAGTTCCACATCGGGTCCATGGGCATGAACACAAAGTTCAAGGTCGACTCCCACTTATTCAATGCATAACCTTTCATTCACTTCTCGTCTTGATAATACTGTAGTGTTGGAATATTATTTGGTAGAACACCGGAAAAGTATGACTTGTGAAAACTTTTGGGTTCTCACGGATTAGGGGAAGGCATAGGTTCAACCCATCTGGCATCTTAGTAACATATACCACAAGTTTCAAAAGTAAATACACAAGCTCGAAAGCAGAGCATGGTTGAGAAAACAGAGCATACAATTTACCAAAAGCATTATGTATCAGAGAAAAGGCTCACGAGGTTATTGAATAACAAGGACACTGTCGAATAATAATCCAATAAAGGATCTGACGGTCCATAGTGGAGCTGATGTGAGTATCGGTACTCTATCAAAGGAAGAAGGAATGCATGTGCATCTGATTATAGAAACAACTGACTAACTCAAAGTTTAAATGCAAAGGAATTATCAATTCCAAGACAAGAGATCAGAAGCAATGCTCTGATTAGGGATGGATAAGTTGAATAGCCTTAGGGGTACAATCAACGACAATTTGATTGGTCGAGATCCAGATCATGTTTAAAATGACGTCTGAGCCGGAAGGATGAATTCTAGGATCTGGTTGAGGATTGCGAGCATTCGCAATCTATTGAGTCAACAAACTCAAAATGAAAATGACAAGGGATGCCAATAAGATTACGACATTTATGGTATTAACCATAACACAAGCAAGCAAGAATTTCAGGAGCAATAGGCTGCTCAGGATTTTCGGAAGACCGAATGGTATTTCGAAGAATTTTGTGAAGTACATGAATCATCTGGGGATAAGCGGATACTCGATAAGTGCGAGAAATTATTCGTAGGAGTATTCAGGGCAACGTGACAAAGATCTGTAAGGCAGTGGCTCAAGAGATTCTTGGGGTATCTTGAAATAACAAAATCGACTGGGAATAAAAGTAAGCACGACAGGTGTAAGTATTTATCCATAGGGATATTTCGGTGGAAGGGAATTGCAAAAGCAACGGGCACAAGGTCTCGAGAGAATATCAGAGAGTATCTCCAAAATCTTCTGGTGCAGCCGGCGATCATCTGGACTAAAGGGGCTCTCCGGGAGAAAGTATTTTCAAGAACCTAAAGTTAGATTTTAGTAAAAATCGTTTAACCCGAATAGAAAACAGTTCAGAATCCCGGAGTGAAGATCAAGGAGTAAAAGATCCTAATACCACCCAATGACGACGTGGGCCCATGGGCCGCACATCCATGTTAGTAAAAGTTTTGCAAAGTCTAGACACGACTTCGTGGAAGGGGGATTCGTACAGGTAGTCGGCTCTGATACCAACTTGTGACGCCCCCGATTCAATCGTACACTAATCATACACGCAAACATGCACGATCAAGATCAGGGACTCACGGGAAGATATCACAACACAACTCTACAAATAGAATAAGTCATACAAGCATCATATTACAAGCCAGGGGCCTCAAGGGCTTGAATACAAGAGCTCGATCATAGACGAGTCAGTGGAAGCAACAATATCTGAGTACAGAAATAAGTTAAATAAATTTGCCTTAAGAAGGCTAGCACAAACTGGGATACAGATCGAAAGAGGCGCAGGCCTCCTGCTTGGGATCCTCCTAAACTACTCCTGGTCGTCGTCAGCGGGCTGCACGTAGTCGTAGGCACCTGCCGAGTAGTAGTACTCGTCATCGACCGTGGTGTCTGGCTCCTAGGATCCATCATCTGGTCACAGCAATCGAGTAAAGAAAGGGGGAAAAGGGGGAGCAAAGCAACCGTGAGTACTCATCCAAAGTACCCGCAAGCAAGGAGCTACACTACATATGTATGCATTGGTATCAAATGGGAAAGGGGTATCATATGTGGACTGAACTGCAGAATGCCGGAATAAGAGGGGGATAGCTAGTCCTTTCGAAAACTCCGCTTCTGGTAATCTCCATCTTGCAGCAGAGGAAGAGAGTAGATGGCAAGTTCACCAAGTAACATCGCTTAGCACAACCCTAACCGATGATCCTCCCCTCGTCGCCCTGTGAGAGAGCGATCACCGGTTGTATCTGGCACTTGGAAGGTGTAATTTATTAAGTATCTGGTTCTAGTTGTCATAAGGAAAAGGTACAACTCCGGGTCGTCCTTTTACTGAGGGACACGGCTATTCGAATAGATCAACTTCCCTGCAGGGGTGCACCACATTTCCCAACACGCTCGATCCCCTTTGTCCGGACACACTTTTCTGGGTCATGCCCGGCCTCGGAAGATCAACACGTCGCAGCCCCACCTAGGCACAACAGAGAGGTCAGCACGCCGGTCTAAATCCTATGGTGCAGGGGTCTGGGCCCATCGCCCATTGCACACCTGCACGTTGCGTAAGTGGCCGGTGAGCAGACCTAGCCTCCATTATACAAGAGCAGGCGTTCCAGTCCAACCCGGCGCGCGCCGCTCAGTCGCTGACGTCACGAAGGCTTCGGCTGATACCATGACGTCGAGTGCCCATAACTGTTCCCGCGTAGTTGGTTAGTGCGTATAGGCCAGTGGCCAGACTCAGATCAAATACCAAGATCTCGTTAAGCGTGTTTAGTATCCGCAAATGCCGACCAGGGCCAGGCCCACCTCTCTCCTAGGTGGTCTCAACCTGCCCTGTCGCTCCGCCACAAAGTAACAGCCGGGGGCCATCGGGAACCCAGGCCCACCTCTATCGGGATGGAGCCACCTGCCCCTTCAGCCCCCAACTCCGAAAAGTACCACAGGTAATGTAACAGTGTAAAGTATATAGTATATGCCCGTGATCACCTCCCGAAGTGATCACGGCCTAGTAGTATAGCATGGCAGACGGACAAGAGTGTAAGGCCACTGATGGAACACTAGCATCCTATACTAAGCATTAGGATTGTAGGTAAAGGTAACAACAGCAGTAGCAAGGATAGGCTATGCATCAGAATAGGATTAACGGAAAGCAGTAACATGCTACACTACTCTAATGCAAGCAGTAGAAAGAGAGTAGGCGATATCTGGTGATCAAGGGGGGGCTTTCCTGGTTGCTCTGGCAAGAGAGAGGGGTCGTCAACACCGTAGTCGTACTGGGTAGCAGCGGCGTCGGTCTCGGTGTCTAGCGAGAGAAGAGGGGGAATAAACAATAAATATTAAGCAAACAGATGCATAGCAATGCGTGACATGAAAAGTAGCGGTGCTAGGGGTTCCCTAACGCGGTATGAGGTGATACCGGTGAAGGGGGGAAACATCCGAGAAAATATCCCCGGTGTTTCGCGTTTTCGGACATATGAATCAAAGGGGGAAAGTTGCGTGTTCGCTATACTAGGGATGCATGGCGGACGAACGGGCTACGTATCCGGATTCGTCTCGTACAAAGTTTTTTCATCCGAGCTACGGTTAATTTTATATTAATTTTAAAATATTTAATTGTTATTCTGAAATTATTTTAATACGATTTAAATAGTAAAACGCTATGTGTACACAGCAGAGGCCAACCATAGCCTATGCCCTGTGGGGCCAGGGGACCTAGTTGACTCAGTTAACTATTGACTAGCCAAAGGTGTGAATAGTGCATCTGGGTCCCGCATGTCATTCTCTCTATTAATTTCGACACAGATTTAATATTTATACAAAGAAGTGGACCCCATCTATCATTGTTACAACAGGGTGATTAGCAGTGGGTTAGCCTTTAGTTAATTTCTGTTAGCCCTTAAACTAATCCTAACCATACACACACGCACACCTACACATAACGCACACACACAGAACACACGCACGCACCCATGGCCGCTCGGCCGTGGCCAGCAGCAGCATCAGCAGCCGGTGGGGGGGCTGCATGCGGCGAGCGGCGCCGCAGCGGAGCTCCGGTGGGCGCGTGGGGCGGAGCTCCGGCGAGCGTCCACGATGGCCGCGGGAGGAGGCGCGCGAGCGGTGCGACAGTAAGGGAGTGAATGACGGCGGTAGCAGGGGGAGGCGGAGAGGCTTCGGCCAGCTCCGGCGACCGTTAGGGGCGCAGGCGGGCGTGTTGGAGGGCGCCCTGGGAAGGCGTGAAGGCGGGCGGAGGCGGGGCTCATGCGGCGAGCGGCGCATGGGGAAGCACCGGCGGCCGCGGCAGTTGCAGCAAGCGTCGGCGGCAGGTGGAATCGGCAGCAACGGGCAAGAGCGGGGGGTGGAGCGGGACACAGCGGGCGAGGGGTCGGGCGCGCGCGAGCGGCAGCAGCACTAGCAGCAGCGGTGGCGGCCCAACAGGAAGCAGCGGTGCCGGAACGGCGCAGGCGGAGCCGAGCGGCACGAGGACGCGGCGAGGCACGCAGGCCGGCGGGCAGCGCGAGGGGGCGGTCCACGGCGATGGGGCTGGCCGTTGTGATGCAAGCGAGCGCGGGACGGAGCAGCGGGCATCAGCGGGGCTTGGCCCGGGGCGCGCGTGCGAGAGCACCACCCAGGGCGGCCAGAGGCACGAGGCAGGACGCGGGAGCTGAGCTCCAATGTGTCGACGGCGAGTAGTGTGGCTGTGTGAGCTGGACGAGCCCATTTTTGTAGTGGGAGAACGAGCGAGCCAGTGGTCTTGCTAGACCCGTACGACACCGAGGAGTACGGTACATGGCTTGGGCGCGAGTGGGGCTATCAGTGGCGACACGAACAGTGGCAGAAAGCTCGTGGGTGCTTCGGCGGGGCTAGCCACGACAGCAAAATGAAGGGGGAAGCAGAGGGGAGCGTGCGCTGGTGCTCACAGCGTTGACGAGAAGGCCCGGGGACGCCCGAGGAGCTCGAGGTGGGCTCGGGGAGGACCAGAGCGGTGGTGTTCGCCGGGGATCGACGACGGCCGAGGTAGAGGGGAATAAGTCGATGGTGGCGCTGTAGGGGTTCCTGAAGCCGATCCGGTGCTGTAGACGATGGCGACGAACCCGGGGATTCTTCTGGACGCCTTTGAATGGCTAGCTGTGGTCGGTCTCCACGGGGACGGGGAAGGTGCGACGATGGCCACGAGGGTTGTGCGCTTGGGAGAGAGTGGCGGCAAGAGGAGGAAAGGAGAGAGGGGTAGGGCGCTAGGGTTCGCGAGAGAGCCGAGGGGGTTACAGGTGAGGCCGGGGGTCACCGATGGCTGCCACCGCGGCGAGGCGCCGTGGATGGCTGCCACGACCTTCCCCCTCGTCTCCTGTAGCGAGAGGAGGCAGACAAGTGGGGGGAAGTGGGCTGGCCTGTGGGAGCTAGCTGGGCCTAGTGGCCCGTGGGCGGGGGGCTACTGTTTTGTTTTCTGTTTTTTTGTTTAATTGGTTTTTCTCTTTACAGCTTTAATCAATTTCCACAATAATTTAGTTTAGTTAAAATACAGAACTAGTTCCCAATTTAGTATTGATATTTAGAACTCTGCCACAAATTTTTTGGAACTCAAAATAAATTAGCTTGATATTTTAGAAATTATAAAAGACATTTATATAATTGTTTAAGCCACTGTTTTAACTCATTTTTAAGCACTGAAACATTTTATAAAAATTTGGTTCTTCACTAATAACACTTATGAATCATTTGCCACAATTTGTACATTTTAGTTTTAACAATATGAAAACTTTATTTTTGACTTTAATTTAAATTTAAATTTCAACCGGATTCAAACCAACGAGAGTTTAACAACAGTAAGCATGATGACGTGGCATCATTAGGAGGGAATTACTATAGCTTAATTATCCGGGCGTCACAACACTTGTTTCACCATGCCATATTATTACATCAAAATATCTTGGGGGATAGATCAGTTCGCAGTTGCGTGCTACAGGTTCATTCACACCAAAGCTGCGCATGGTAAGAGAAATTTGGCCACGGTCGCCCGGATTGTTGAACGACTCCCTCGTTGCTCTAGGAATTCTCTGTTTGCAAACAAGAAGACATACACAAATAGTTAGATCAACACAGAAGGTGGAGTTGTCGGTTTTTGTAAGGACTTAGGTATATGTAGTGCGAACTGCAGCCCAATCTATTGCCTATGCAACTACTGTTTCCGTTGCCGCTGCACGGGCAGGAGCAGATGCAATTGCAACTTCGAGGGTTGGTGCAGGTGCCAGAGTCGTTGCTGGTGCCCATGCCAGTGCGACTGGTAGTGCTGCTGCTGCTGCTGCTGCCGGAGATGGTGCTCCTTGTGGAGCTGGTACCGGTGTCTTAGCAGGTGCCGGTGTCGATGCCTGATGTCGTGGGAAACCACGACCATCTATGGGACCAAGAGTCCCTTGCTGGTTCAACGGGGGGATGGCACGTTGCACAAAGAGCATAGGAGCGTCGAATAGCACGACAGAGATCACACAGGCAGTTTCACCCAGCGTCGGGCCATCTTGAGGCATAAGACCCTACTCCTGCTTTAGTGGACTGATGGTGGAAAAATGGTGGTGAGCGCAACACGCCTTGCCCAACAGGGTTGCCTCAGGGTGAAAACGGCTTTGCACGGATGAATGTGCAAAGGGGTGGACTCGCTAACCCTTTCTACAGTTGCCTTGGGCCTCCTTTTATAGACAAAGGGGTCACCACGGTGGCAAATCAGTCATTATGAACTGATTAGATAGCAAACGGTGCTATCATACCTAACTCTGCGGGCTGACAGAGTGCATTAAATGCGCCGCTCAATGTCACATCGTTGCTTGCCCGGCAGGCCCTGCGGGGATATTTTGCCAACTTCGTGCCTGCCCGCTCAACACGTCACAGGACGGGTATCACTTGTAGATATTTCCCATAGGAAGTGGCTGCCACATGGCAAATGGCTGCCACTTTGTCACTCCGTGGCTTGACGCCGCACTAATCGATGACTTGCATCGTGATGAGGTGGTGTGATGAGGTGGTTCTGCTTCCGTAAGGCTCTGCAGGCCTGCTAGGCCGACCTGGAGACTTGCTTCCGGGGGCGACCCCGTCCTTGCCAGGCTCACCTGCCTGGCAAGGGAGGCTTCTCTCTTGGCAGTATCTTGCTTCTCTAGCTTAGTCTTTGTTCAGTTTAGTTGCATGATGGTCCCTTGAAGAACTAGTGTCTTGTATTTTGGTCTCATCTGGAAGTTGTAATCTTGCTCTTGTGCATGTGGGCTTCATCATCCGTGCCCGAGTCAGGGGAAATATATACCCCTATTTATTTTCCCTGACATAAACCTGTTGGGGAACGTAGTAATTTCAAAAAAATTCCAATGCACACACAGGATCATGGTGATGCATAGCAACGAGAGGGGAGAGTGTGTCTACGTACCCTCGTAGATCGAATGCGGAAGCGTTAGCGCAACGTGGTTGATGTAGTCGTACGTCTTCACGATCCGACCGATCCAAGTACCGAATGCACGGCACCTCCGAGTTCCGCACATGTTCAACTCGATGACGTCCCGCGAGCTCCGATCTAGCAAAGCTTCACAGGAGAGTTTCGTCAGCACGACGGCGTGGTGACGGTGATGATGATGCTACTGACGCAGGCCTTCGCCTAAGAACCGCTACGATATGATCGAGGTGGATTATGGTGGAGGGGGCACCGCACACGGCTAAGAGATTAATGATCAATTGTTGTGTCTTTGGAGTGCCCCCTGCCCCCATATATAAAGGAGCAAGGGTGTCACAACCCTAGAATTTTTTTGCATAGTTGCATCAGAGAGCATCCATGCATCATGTTTAAATTCAAGAAACTTGAATTGAGGAAATTTGAAAGCCTCAAGATTTTAATAAAAAGAAGGGCAAATAACCCTGGGAAATGCATCCAATGTTTCCAAAATGCTCTTCAATGATGTTTAATATTTTTGGCAAGGGTTTTGGTCCAAACCAAAAATATGGAACATTTTTCAGGAATTATTTTGGTACTTTGGATTTAAATCAATAACTTATTTGAGTTGGATTTATTTCTGTTATATAAGAAATAAACTTCTAATATTTTTGTAAGTTTGCATGTGACCTTGAACTAGTTTCCTGAGCTCACATAAAAATTTACAAAAAGTTGAAAAATGATCTGGTTTGTAAACCAGATCAAAACAGAATGAAATAAATAGAAAAGAGAAACAAAAATAAAACAGAGAGGAGAAAGCACTTACCTGGTCTACACTGTAGCGGCCCAGCACTGTTCCTGGCCCAGCCCAGGGACAGGGGCGTCTTCTTCCTCGTGCGAGTGGGCATGAGGGTGTGTGCCCGCGGCACGCCGGCCTGCGACGGCCACCTCCTGGTTTCCTGGCTCCCCTGGCCTCCTCTAGCGTCGCCATGCAACCCCCGACTCCCTCTCGACTCTTCCCGTGCACATCCCCCTCCTGTGTCTCTCTCCCTCGTTCTTCTCCCATGAGCTCACCTGAGCGCCGTCGTCGCCGCCACTCGCTGCTGCCGCGGCCAGGTCCACCGCCTCGCTTCGCCAACACGTCCATGAGCTTCGCCTCCGTTGCCTACGCCTTCTACACTGAGCCAAATAACGCCAGAAGCCCCGAATCACCGTCCCCAACATCTCCTTCCTCCTTAGCTGCCAGGGATCCCCCTTGCTGCCCCGACTGCTCCGGTTCTTTTCCGAGCTCGCCGTCAGCACCATCGCGATCGCCGTGAGCCCCTCTTTCCCCTCCCCCTAACCCTGTTGCTCCGTTCGACCTCTAACTAGCGTCGTCGCCATGGCCGAGCTCCGCTGCCGCTTGCCTTGTTGTGCGCCACCATTGCAGCGTGTGCCCGTAGTTGCTGAGCATGGCAACGAGTCCCTCATGCTTCCAGGAGGCCGCCTATCCCTTTTTCTAGCTCTCCCGTGCCCCGTAGCACCGCTTCCTGCGTGTACCCGAGTGCCGCCGCCGCCCACCTCGACATCGACGACGCTACAACCCTCCCCTGCAGCTGCCACTTGCACCACCCGACGCACCTCTCTGCGGGCATTCGAAAGAGCCTAGCCGGCTTCGAAGGGCCACCGGAATCGGCTGGCCGGAGTACCTCCGCCGTCGGCTATGGTCGCCGGCGGCTAACCGTCGATTTAACCAGCCATTAGGGCCTAACCACCCTACTAACTATCCCATGGAGTCAGTGACAGCCGGGTCCCACCTCCTAACTAACCAGCTAACTAAAATAGATTAAGGTTAAATCTAATTGTAGTGGGCCCACGTGTAAGCTTTGACTATGTTGATGTGTCCCCTGACCCGACCCCACCTGTCTGTGACCCTAGGTGATGAGGACATCTATACCATTGTTACACCTGCAACCCCTGCTGCTATACATGCTGGACCAATTACTAGAGCTCGTGCACGCCAATTAAATTATCAGGTACATTCATTTCTTGGTAATGATTCTAATGTTCATGAGAATATGATGCTGCCTAAATTGGATAGATTTGTTTTGCTTACAAATGAAGGGCCTGGCATGGATAAGAGGGATCAACACTGGAGCAAGACCAAGCATGGAGATGATGGCATGCGCAAGGGGATCAAGAACGGAGTTACAAGTGATGATTTCAGGACTTTGAAGCCACCATAAGGAGTGCATGAAGCCTTGGACGAAATATACAAGATGCCACTTCATAATTTTTGTCCAGAGGCTATTATAGGTGCTGCGTCACCTTATTATTGGTCTAGGCCCATGTATTTTCAAAATACTTAAGTATAGGCTGTTTTTAGAGTCCGTATGTGTGGGGAAACAAGAGTTAGGGTTGGTTTCGGACCCCTCCTCCAAGGGCCACGAAATTCCCCGCCTCTTCCTCCATATATATAGCCCTTAGGGCATCGTTTATACTTTGAGTTTTGTTTAGATTAAATGTTCACCATAGCTGCAACTTCGCGTACTTCGTTTCTGTTCAACGACCAGACCAAGGCGTCACAGAACCCAACCTTGATCAATAAAGCTTTCATCTTATATTCGCAATATCCAGATTGCAATCTCAGTTTCTTGCTTTTTCTTCGTTTGCTCATAGGAAACAGACCCTCGTGGTCAGGTTGATCGTGCTCCGACATGGTCAATAACCCTCGGAAGTTGGTTTAGCGATTGCTAAGGCGCGACGTCTCGCACGTTCGTAGTCTGATCATCAAGGTTGACTCCCACAAAAAACGATAGCCACCATCTCATCGAAACATCAAGACACCTTTGCCTCTATCAAGTGGTATCAGATTTTCAGGTTGCTCGGTGAGATTTTACAGTTTTTCATAGTTTAGATCGAGTCTATTCTTCATACCTACAGTCCACGAAAAAAAGCCAAAAAATTAGGGTTAGTTCATCATATCCAAACGAATCTGAGCCTTTGCATAGTATTTTTAGAGTTTTGCTTTGTTGAATTTGTGGTTGCATCGTCGTGTCGAGTTGCTGGTCTTAGCGTCTAGTCCCTTAGAGTTTCGAGTTCTGTTCACAGGTTGTCACGCCGCCGCCACACAATCGTCATCATCATTGCCATATACCACCACCCCACCATATACATCGCCGCTGCCATATACAACCACCAATCTGAGTCCACATATACCATCACCATATACAACCACCAACCCGAGTCCGCATATACCATCGCCATATACCACCACCAATCCGAGTCCAGCTATACCATCGCCATATACAACCACCAGTCCGAGTTCCACTAGATTCATCTCCGCTACGAGTCCGAGTCCAGTATTTGTTGCTTTGTTTTCGAGTTCCAGATCACGCGATACTTCAAGTCATGACAGAGTAGGACTCCCGAGATTCCGTGCTACCCGCAGTAGAAAAATAGTTCCAAACTAAAAAAACTAAGTCTAGAAAATTCTGGCTATGCAGTTTTTAGACCATTTGTAGACTTTTTTGAAAAAAATTGTCGCGGAGCAAAAAAAAGAGGAAAAAAGTGAAAAAAAAGAAAAAAATTCAGAGAGTGCTCCTCCCTTGTTTATGTGCCACACCGTGATTTTGTTCGAGTTCTAGGCTCGGGTCTCTAGCACGGTCTAACCTAGGACCAGCACAGTACCGTCGTTGAGCGTTTATTCAACTTTGCATCTCTGAATTGATTATTGCTGACCTTTTTTCTACCATATTATAAGCCTTCCCAGCTCCACATACATCTACGTCGTGCGTATGACTCTCCCTGGTCATTGCTCTATCCAAGCTTTGAGAGTTTTGCCTACGACGGTTGCCGATCACCGCCTGCTGCTGGGTAAGAACTGGTAAGAATTTGAGATTTGCTTGACTGATTTGTGACACCCACCACCACCTCTTGTTAGTAGTCTGTAGGATCATATTCTTGTGTGTTTCTATTGCTGCTAACCATGGCAGGATCACAAGCCGACAAGACTGACTGGGAGAACATGATGAATAGGGAGTTGCATGATAAATTTCAGCAAATGATGAGTGGACAGATGCAAGATGTGCTAAACAGATTTGAAGAGGCCATGGACAAGATAGATGGCATGGACAAGACGTTCAAAACAAAGCTCGATAACAAGTTTAATGAATTGCTCACGCGTCTTCCACCACCACCACCACCGGCTGCCCCTAATGCACCTCTACAACAACAACAAAACAACAACAACAACAACAACAACAACAACAACAACAACAACAACAACAACAACAACAACAACAACAACAACAACAATAACAACGTCGCTTTCCAAATCAAGTGGGACGAGCACAGCGCGTTCCCATTGACCCTGGGCAAAATTCTAGTGCCGCTATTGATGCTTCTGTCGCTCCTGCTGCTACTGCAAAGGTGGAGGACCATTACGAGGTTGAGGTTGATCAAAATCAGAACTACGTGCAACCACCAGCACCACCACCACCAGGCCGTCCTCAGGTATATCATCACAACGGTAGGGCTACACCACCTAAACTAAAATTGAATATTCCACCATTTCAGGGTAGATATGTTCCTGATATATATCTTACTTGGGAGTTAGAGACTGAACAACGTTTTACATGTTTACAATATCCTGAGGAGAGACGTGTTCCTGCTGCTGTTTGTGCTTTCACTAGTTTCGCATGTGTTTGGTGGTCTGAACATTGTAGATTATATCCTATTCCAACTACTTGGGCTGCTTTGGAAACTGCTATGCGTACTCGTTGGGTTCCACCATATTATCAACGTGAATTACTTCAAAAATTACAGCGTTTAAGACAAGGAAAAAATTCTGTGGAAGAATATTATCAGGAATTACAAACTGGCATGATTAGATGTGGTATTGTTGAGGAGAATGAAGCTATGCTTGCACGTTTTATGGGTGGATTAAATAGAGAGATTCAGACCATTCTAGAGTATAAGGAGTATACTAATATCACTCGTTTATTCCATCTTGCTTGTAAAGCTGAACGTGAAGTGCAGGATCGACAGGCATTGGCGCGAACTAACTTTTCTACAGGCCGATCTTCATCATGGACACCACATGCATCCTCTACTTCCAGTACACCAGAACCTCAATCAGGTGCCACCTCCAGCCGTGATACAAGAAAGCAGGCACAACCACCACTATCTGCCAAGAGCACACCTGCCGGGCCTATGCAGAGTTCTTCTTCTTCCATGGCATCAACAGGGCACACAAGTGATATTATTTGTCATCGTTGTAAGGGAAGAGGAAATTTTGCGAGAGAATGCAAATCTCAGCGTGTGATGATTGCTACTGAGGATGGTGGGTATGAGTCCGCTAGTGACTATGATGAGGAGAGTTTGGCTCTTATTACACATGAAGAATACAGTGGAGATGATTCTGATCATGAGACGCAATACATGGCTGCTAAAGATGCTGACAGGTATGAATGTTTAGTTTCTCAATGTGTTTCGAGTGTGCAGGTTACACAAGCTGGGCAAAATCAGAGGCATAATTTGTTCCATACAAAGGGAGTTGTGAAGGAACGTTTTGTTCGCGTCATCATAGATGGAGGGAGCTGCAACAACTTGGCTAGCATGGAGATGGTGGAGAAGCTATCTCTCACCACAAGACCACATCCACATCCTTACTACATCCAATGGTTCAACAACAGCGGCAAGGTTAAGGTAACACGTACTGTTCATGTGCATTTTAGTATCTCTACATATGCTGATTATGTTGACTGTGATGTGGTACCCATGCAAGCGTGTTCCTTATTAATTGGTAGACCATGGCAATTTGATAAAAATTATGTACACCATGGTAGAAACAATCAGTATACTCTTGTTCATAAGGATAAAAATATTACTTTGCTTCCTATGACTCCGGATTCCATTTTGAAAGATGCTATTAATAGAGCTAATAAAGCAAAATGAGAGAAAAGTAAGAGTGAAAATCAGATTGTGGCAAAAGAATTTGAGCAACAAATGAAACCTAATAATAAACCATCTAGTGTTGCTTTTGAAATTAAATTGAAAAGTGCATGTTTACTTGCCACCAAATCTGATATTGATGATCTAGATTTTAGCAAATCTGTTTGCTATGCTTTTGTGTGCAAAGAGGCATTATTTTCATTCGAGGATGTGCCTTCCTCTTTGCCTCCTGCTATAGCTAACATTTTGTACTAGTTTGTTGACGTCTTTCCACAAGACGTGCCACCGGGATTACCACCTATTCGAGGGATTGAGCATCAAATTGACTTAATTCCCGGTGCATCTTTACCCAACCGTGCACCATACCGTACCAATCCAGAGGAGACGAAGGAGATTATGCGTCAAGTACAAGAACTGCTCGACAAAGGTTATATACGTGAATCCCTTAGTCCTTGTGTTGTTCCTATCATTTTAGTGCCGAAAAAGGATGGTACGTCACGTATGTGCGTTGATTGGAGAGGAATTAATAATATTACTATTTGTTATCATCATCCTATATATAAGCTAGATGCTATGCTTGATGAATTGAGTGGCTCTACAATATTCTCCAAAGTTGATTTGCGTAGTGGATACCATCAAATTCGTATGAAATTGGGAGATGAATGGAAAACAACATTTTAAACTAAGTTTGGATTATATGAGTGGTCAGTCATGCCTTTTGGGTTAACTAATGCACCTAGTACTTTCATGAGATTAATGAACGAAGTTTTACGTGCTTTCATTGCACGATTTGTGGAAGTTTACTTTGATGACATATTGATTTATAGCAAATCTTTGGAGGAACATTTGGAACATTTACGTGTTGTTTTTGTTACTCTACGTGATGCACGTTTGTTTGGTAACCTTGGAAAGTGCACCTTTTGCACCGACCGAGTATCTTTTCTTGGCTATGTTGTTACTCCACAGGGAATTGAAGTTGATAAAGCCAAGATTGAAGCTATTGAGAGTTGGCCGCAGCCCAAAATGGTCACACAAGTGAGGAGTTTCCTTGGCCTCGCTGGTTTCTATAGGAGTTTTGTGAGAGATTTCAGCACCATTGCTGCACCTCTCAACGAGCTTACAAAGAAGGATGTGCCTTTTGTTTGGGGTACCGCACAGGAAGAAGCCTTCACGATATTGAAAGATAAGTTGACACATGCTCCTTTACTCCAACTTCCTGATTTTAATAAGACTTTTGAGCTTGAATGTGATGCTAGTGGAATTGGATTAGGAAAAAAATATTACTTGACTCCTGATTCCATTTTGAAAGATGATATTAATAGAGCTAATAAAGCAAAACAGGAGCAAAATAAGAGTGAAAATAAGATTGTGACAAAAGAATTTGAGCAACATATGAAGCCTAATAATAAACCATTTAATGTTGTTTATGAAATTGAATTGAAAAGTGCATGTTTACTTGCCACCAAATCTGATATTGATGATCTAGATTTCAGCAAATCTGTTTGCTATGCTTTTGTGTGCAAAGAGGCATTATTTTCATTTGAGGACGTGCCTTCCTCTTTGCCTCCTGCTGTCACTAACATTTTGCAGGAGTTCCCTGATGTCTTTCCACAAGACGTGCTACCGGTGAAGGATTTAGCATCAAATTGACTTAATTCCCGGTGCATCATTACCCAACCGTGCACCATACCGTACCAATCCAGAGGAGACGAAGGAGATTATGCGTCAAGTACAAGAGCTGCTCGACAAAGGTTATATACGTGAATCTCTTAGTCCATGTGTTGTTCCTATTATACTAGTGCCTAAAAAGGATAGTGCATCGCGTATGTGTGTTGATTGTAGAGGCATTAATAATATTACTATTCGTTATCGTCATCCTATTCCTAGGCTAGATGATATGCTTGGTGAATTGAGCGGCTCTACAATTTTCTCCAAAGTTGATTTGCGTAGTGGATACCATCAAATTCGTATGAAATTGGGAGATGAATGGAAAACAACATTTAAAACTAAGTTTGGATTATATGAGTGGTTAGTCATGCCTTTTTGGTTAACTAATGCACCTAGTACTTTCATGAGATTAATGAACGAAGATTTACGTGCTTTCATTGGACGATTTGTGGTAGTTTACTTTGATGACATATTGCTTTATAGCAAATCTTTGGAGGAACATTTGGAACATTTACATGTTGTTTTTATTGCTCTACATGATGCATGTTTGTTTGGTAACCTTGGAAAGTGCACCTTTTGCACCGACCGAGTATCTTTTCTTGGCTATGTTGTTACTTCACAGGGAATTGAAGTTCATAAAGCCAAGATTGAAGCTATTGAGAGTTGGCCACAACCCAAAACGGTCACACAAGTGAGGAGTTTCCTTGGCCTTGCTGGTTTCTATAGGCGTTTTGTGAGAGATTTCGGCACCATTGCTGCACCTCTCAACGAGCTTACAATCAAGGATTTGCCTTTGGTTTGGGGTACCGCACAGGAAGAAGCCTTCACGTTATTGAAAGATAAGTTGACACATGCTCCTTTACTCCAACTTCCTGATTTTAATAAGAATTTTGAGCTTGAATGTGATGCTAGTGGAATTGGATTAGGAGGTGTGTTATTACAAGATGGCAAACATGTTGCATACTTTTCTGAAAAATTGAGTGGGCCTAGTCTAAACTATTCTACTTATGATAAAGAATTATATGCTCTTGTTCGGACCTTAGAAACATGGCAACATTATTTATGGCCCAGGGAATTTGTTATACATTCTGATCATGAATCTTTGAAACACATTAAAAGTCAAGCAAAACTGAATCGTCGACATGCTAAATGGGTTGAATTCATTGAGACTTTCCCTTATGTCATTAAACACAAGAAGGGTAAATAAAATGTTATTGCTGATGCAGTGTCTCGTCGTTATACTTTGCTTTCACAACTTGACTTTAAAATATTTGGTTTGGAGACCATGAAAGAACAATATGTGCATGATGCTGAATTTAAAGATGTATTGCAGAATTGTAAGGAAGGGAGAACTTGGAACAAGTTCGTTCTTAACGATGGATTTGTGTTTAGTGATAACAAGCTATGCATTCCAGCCATCTCCGTTCCTCTTTTGTTGTTGCAGGAGGCGCATGGAGGAGGATTAATGGGACACTTTGGCGCCAATAAGACGGAGGATATACTTGCTACACAATTATTTTGGCCAAAGATGAGACGGGATGTTGAGCGTTTTGTTGCTCGCTGCACTACATGTCAAAAAGCTAAGTCATGGCTCAATCCTCATGGTTTATATATGCCTTTGCCTGTACCTAGTGTTCCTTGGGAGGATATATCTATGGACTTTGTTTTAGGTTTACCTCAGACAAAGAAGGGGAGGGATAGCATTTGTTGTCGTGGATAGGTTCTCAAAAATGGCACACTTTATACCATGTCATAAAAGCGATGATGCTGTTAATGTTGCTGATTTGTTCTTTCATGAAATTATTCGCTTTCATGGTGTGCCAAATACTATTGTTTCAGATCGTGATACTAAATTTCTTAGCCACTTTTGGAGATGTTTATGGTCTAAGTTGGGGACTAAACTGCTTTTTAGCACTACTTGTCACCCCCAAACTGATGGACAAACTGAAGTAGTCAATAGAACATTGCCTACTATGCTTAGGGCTGTTTTGAAGAATAATAAGAAAATGTGGGAAGAATGCTTGCCTCATATTGAATTTGCTTATAATCGTTTATTGCATTCTACTACTAAGATGTGCCCTTTTGAAATTGTGTATGGTTTCCTACCTCATGCACCTATTGATTTGTTGCCTCTTCCATCTTCGAAGAAGGTTAATTTTTATGCGAAAGAACTTGCTGAATTGATTTAAAAATGCATGAGTTAACTAAGGAAAACATTGAGCTTATGAATGCTAAATATAAACTTGCTGGAGATAAGGGTAGAAAACATGTTGTGTTTGCACCTGGAGATCTTGTTTGGTTACATTTGCGTAAGATAGATTTCCTAATTTGCGCAAATCAAAGCTAATGCCACGTGTTGATGGTCCTTTTAAGGTGTTAGAGAAAATAAATGATAATGCATATAAACTTGAGCTGCCTGCAGATTTTGGGGTTAGTCCCACTTTTAACAATGCAGATTTGAAGCCTTATTTGGGTGAGGACGATGAACTTTCGTCGAGAACGACTTCATTTCAAGAAGGGGAGGATGATGAGAACATCAATACCATTGTTACACCCACAACCCCTGCTGCTATACATACTGGACCAATTACTAGAGCTCGCGCATGCCAATTGAATTATCATGTACTTTCGTTTCTTGGTAATGATTCTAATGTTCATGAGAATATGATGCTGCCTAAATTGGATACATTTGTTTTGCTTACAAATGAAGGGCCTAGCTTGGACAAGAAAGATGAACCTTGGAGAAAGTTCAAGCATGGAGATGATGGTATGCGCAATCGGATCAAGAACGGAGTTACAAGTGATGATTTCAGGACTTTGAAGCCACCATAAGGAGTGCATGAAGCCTTGGACGAAATATACAAGATGCCACTTTATAAATTTCGTCCAGAGGCTATTCTAGGTGCTGAGTCACCTTATTATTGAGCCAGGCCGATTTATTTTCGAAATACTTAAGTATAGGCTGTTTTTTGAGTTCGTATGTGTGGGGAAACAAGAGTTAGGGTTGGTTTCAGACCCCTCCTCCAAGGGCCACGAAATTCCCCCCTCTTCCTCCATATATACAACCCTTAGGGAGTCGTTTAGACTTTGTGTTTTGTTTAGATTAAAAGTTCGCCATAGCTGCAAATTCGCGTACTTCGTTTGTGTCCAACGACCAGACCAAGACGTCACAGAACCCCACCTTGATCAATAAATATTTCATCTTTTATTCGCAATATCTAGATTGCAATCTCAGTTTCTTGCTTGTTCTTCGTTTGCTCGTAGGAAATAGACCCTCGTGGTCAGGTTGATCGTGCTCCGGTGTGGTCAATAACCCTCGGAAGTTGGTTTAGCGATTGCTAAGGCGCAGCGTCTTCACACGTTTGTAGTTGGATCGTCAAAGTCGACTCCCATAGAAAACGGTGTCTATCTTATCGAAACA
Organism: Triticum aestivum; assembly: GCF_018294505.1. Taxonomy (NCBI): domain Eukaryota; kingdom Viridiplantae; phylum Streptophyta; class Magnoliopsida; order Poales; family Poaceae; genus Triticum; species Triticum aestivum. Next base: position 273,867,036 of record NC_057809.1, on the reverse strand, counting down.
TCAGGACCCCTTCGCCTCTATCAACACCTGCCTGCCCAAGCTCTTCAAACAATCCCTCTATCCTGCCCATCTTCGATCTAGGGGCTCGATATCCTCTGCTCCTTCCCCCAAGCAATCATGGGCTTTGAATTCTTGTTCGTTGCCATCGACAAGTTTACAAAGTGGCCGGAAGTGACTGTCGTGAGAAATGTGACAGCTCATTCAGCTATCAAGTTCTTGAAAGAATTAGTGTGTCATTTTGAAGTTTCGGCAAGGATCATCGCCGACAATGGCACCCAGTTCACGAGCCAGACTTTCATGCAATATGTTCATCCCTCGGATGCAAGATCTCATTTGCCTCTGTGGCACACCCCTGGACCAATGGACAAGCTGAGAGATGGAGCGATAAAGTGCTACGCAGACTCAAGACAAGAACTTTTGATATGCTATAGAAGCACGACAGACGGTGGATTGAAGAGCTGCCGGTAGTTCTCTGGTCCCTCAGAATGCCACCAAACCGATCTACCGAGTAGACTCCCTTCTCCCTGGTCTACGGGGCAGAAGCAGTTATCCCCACGGAACTCATTTAAGGGTCGCCTCTAGTGCTTGTCTATGATGAAGTAGCGTAAGATCAGCAGCAGCGTGACGACACTGTGCTACTCGAGGAGAACCGTCTCTGGGCTGCTATGCGTGCTACATGCTACCAGCAAGCCATGCGTCTCTATCATAGCCATAGGGTTCACGCCTGGTGTTTTGAGGAAGATGACCTTGTCCTTAGGCCCGTTCAGTCTGCCAAGGGTTCAAACAAGTTGTCACCAAAGTGGGAAGGCCCTTACCGGGTAGTACGAGTCACCAGACCTGGCACAGTTCATCTAGAGACCGAAGATGGCACTCAGTTGCAAAACTCATGGAATAGTGAGCATCTCCGCAAGTTGTACCCGTAAGGCGTGCCTGTCGGGCCCCGCCCGGTGTCCACCCTTTTGTACAGGCCTTGCCTCAATTGCATGTAACCCCTTGTACAAAGCCGGGGCAATGACTCCATGCAAGAGAAAATAAAGAAGCATTGTGGGGGGGGGGGGCAATCAAGATCTGCATGCATGCATGAGCATTCCAAGACCACTTCTTATGTATTTCATGGGCATCTGTATATGCATATAGATAGGATTGCATCCTGCATTCATTCTCGTCTGTATGAAGCTGCAGGTTCCTGTCGTTCACTTGGGTTCGACAAGGAGATGAGGAGATTTCTCGGCACGGCGATCCCCATTAAGCCAGCTAGATAAGTTCTACCTCTTGCCCATTAGTGTTCTATAAGCTATAACTTCTGCATGAGAAAGCCTCACCCCTCTTTTGAAACTTAGGTGCTCCCATCTGTGACTCGAACGTTGCTTCGGTCAGGATGGTCGCAGTGGCCTTTGGTAAAAAGAAGTTGGTGGGGGCTGGTCCTTCTATCTGTTCCTCGGCAGACGCAGCTCTCCGGCAGACCAAAAGGGTACCGGCAGGATAGCCTACCGGGGAAAAACTCATTTATTTATATTAAGGAGGCATCTCACCTTTGCATGGACATACACATGCACGGGTTCCCAGCAAGGTTCATCTTTTTCATTAATATGCTAATACAAGTACAAGCATTACAGAACACTGACATGGACTCGAGAGATTACATTATTTGAATTAAATTTTGGCAAGTGCCGACAGATTTAAGATTAAAAAAAGGTAAGTGCTCCGTAATGCCCTTTCTTGTCCCTCCCCTCCTAGGCATTGCTGTGGAAGGCGAGGGGGCAAAAGGAGCACTTGTGCGGGAGCCCAGCCCGCTCCCCTCGGTCTCTAGGAGAGGTAGCCCGACGGGAACTGCAGTGCGAGGGAACGCCTTGATGGAGACATGTCGGAAGTGGCCCCGTCGACCACTACCACCAGGGCCAGCACAACTTGGCAGGGCTAATAGAGCTGTAGCCCGAGAGGAAGCCTGCCGGAGTCCGGCTAGAGGACTGCTAGAGGAGCCCAGGAGCATCATTGGCACCTCTGCATCCAACCACCGGCAAATTACATTGCCGGGGAGGAGATGCGGATGCAGATGATGGTGTTGCCGCCTGATGAAGATGATGCGCACGGCGATCAGCCGGAGTCGGAGTCGTTGCTCCCCCGCCCGCTGCCGTCGTCCTCGCTGCCACTGTCCTCCTCGTCGCTTTCACTCGAGGAGGAGCTTTCGTCGTCGGTCGACCTCTCCGCGCAGCACCCTAAATGACCTCCCGAGCGCCCGAATATCTTGATGGAGAGCAGGCCGTTCTCCATTAATTTGAAATGGAGAATGTGCCCCTCTGAGAAGCCATGGGCACAGGCAAAGGTCTTCCACCCACGGTGGAGGTACAGTATATGAGGGGCGGGGATGTCAACGTCAACCCTCATACCTCCGTTCCCACAGCCCCTCATGTGCAGCCGCAGAGCGCGTGGTTGCTCGAGCTCCATCTCCCGCGCGAAGGGAGTTGGAAGGCGAAGATGAACACACAAGGGCTTGTATAGCCTAATGATGAAATCTCAAGGTTGGTCCCCGACATGGCCTTCCATCAGAGGACGAGCCGCTGGAGGAGGCGCAGCCAAGTAGCCACCCCGCCCTCCTCCTCCTCAAGCACCGCGGCGACCTCGGCCTCGCCCCTTTCCTCCTCCCCTTGCGGACGGTTCCATCACCGCCGGATCCAGGGGAGCGGACGAGTTGTCGAGAAGAACCCTCGTTACTGCCGCCGGGACACCGCCGTGCCCTCGCCCTCTCACCATGGCTAGAAGGGAAGGGTTCTGGAGGAGAAGAAGAAGTGTGTGCAGAGAAGCGCCGCCCTGTCCCTTTTTATAGGGGGACTGGGCAAGGAGCTGGCTCCTGATATGGGAAATAGCCGCCCCACTCCTCCAATATGGCCTCTCTGCACCCTCTGTGACTCTAAGAGTCGAGGCCGACCCTCTGCTCCAACCATTGGCGTTCGGTTTTCAGTCATTGCACTCCTCCTCGTGACCTCCGCATCCACCACCTACCACGCCCAATGCATGTAGAACACGTGGAGGGTGCGTGTGAAATGGGAGGCAAGTGGGATGGTAGTTTCTGCCCCATTATCGTGGGACAAGGAGAATCCGCAGGCCACGATCGAAGTTCTTCCACAATGTTGCGCACGACGCGCGGAGAAACCGAAAACTGCCCGGGATCAAGGCTAATGAAGAAACAAAGAGGACCTCAAGAGACCAGTGTCTTCAACAACCATTGCATGTGCACTTATTAGGCCCTACCCCGACGACGCTCGGCACCGCGTTCGGGGCAGGCCCGGGGGCTTCTGTCGGTGCAACAAACCCTGGTTCTGTTGCCCAGACTGTGCATAGGCACGGGAACAAGGTTGGAGCACCAGCCCAGGTCAGAGTGCAAGAACCCCAAAGATTTGAAGGACCAACATGCAGATTAGAGGGACCAAGATCAAACAAAAGAAGCAGTAAATCATCAAGAGAAAATCCTCCCTTGCCCGCAGGCGAGCCCGGCAAGGGGCGAGGATACCTCCAGAAACAGACAACCAAGACTCCCCGGCAGGGCCTGCCGGGGATCACGGAAGAAAAACCACCTCACCAACCACTCTAGTGCGACCCATGTCTTCGATGAGTGCGGTTTCAAGTTGCAAAGTGATTAAGCGGCAGCCATTCGCCACATGGCAGCCACTTTCTACAGGAGAAACCCTCTGATGCGGAGCATCCTATGAACATCACCATGTCAAGAGTCCATTTGGTGAGTGACGCGTGCGACATCTACTTCACATACCCAAAGGTGAATCATCTCCTTTACACGTGCTCACTTGACCCCTTCGAGGATGGTATACTACTTGACACTCCACTCGTGTGCATGCATAGGTATTGTCAGAACACTACGAACGACGATGAGGAGTGCAAGCGCCAAGGTACAACTACACCATCCGCGAGGGAAGCCTGGGAGCGACGACGAAAGAAGATGGAGCTGCTGATGCTACAGCGGCCGGACATCCGGCGCCTGTGCAGCCATCCAGGATCTGCACCAACAGAAGGCCAAGAGCTTCAGCGGCCGGACATTCGGCGCCTCAGCAATGTCCGGACATCCGGCGACCAACCCCGGAAATCCGGCGACGCCTATCCAGAGAAGAACAGATTCGGCCACTGCCAGGCCGGACATCCAGCGTCTCGCGAACAGCCGGACATCCGGCGCCTGCCTGCGTGCAGAGTCGGGCCAAAGGCCCATGTATCCCTATTTCCCACTTACCCCTTCATGGCTTAGACTATATATACTACCCCCTCCTCCTAGTTAGGGTTAGCGTTGGTTTAGCTCATTTTGAGAGATAGAGCTTCGCTCATCCACATCGGATCTACTCCTCGTGAGAGAGCGTGGCCTCTTCGGAGAAGATCCCTTTGGATTCAAGACCTCCTTACGGAGAAGAACATCAAGACCTCCTCATGGAGAAGAACCGGTTACCTCTTGTATCATCCTATGTTGACTTTGGATCGTGTATCTCTCTTTGTGTTTCGAGGATCTAGCACATGTGTGATCGTTCTTGTTGGTTTGAGTGATTCTCTCGTGTTTCTCCTTGTGTTTCCTGTCGTGTTTCCCCTCGTGTTCTTCATGTTCTTCACGGGATCCACTGCTTTCGTGAAAGATCGGCCGATTAGGGTTCCACCCTACATCATCTTGGTATCATGAGCCACGTTGATCACGATTTCAGAGCCTCCCCGTTGTGTTTTCTAGCCTAATTTTGTTGTGTTCTTCCCATCCCCACAAAAATAGCCCCCAATTTTTTTTGTTGGTTTGACGAAGTTTTGTTGGATTTGATCCATGGATTTTCTTGGTTTCGAGTGGATCTAGCATGTCCCCAATTTTCCCTACTTTCCATCCACAAAATCCATCAAATTTTTCCCTTGGAATCATCAATTTCCGCCCCCAATTCGAAAATTTCTGCCCCAAACGAGATCTTGATTCGTCGGGCCGGACATCCGGGCCATCGGGCTGGACATCCGGGTCTCCGGCCGGACATCTGGCCCCTGGAGCGCCAAATCTGCTCGGTTCTAGACATCAGGTCCCAGATTTCCGGCCCCGAGCCCGGATGTCCGGCCCCTGACATCTCAGCCACCCCCATTTCACCACTTTGTCCATAACTAATTCATTCGGAGTCTGATTTTCATGTTCTTTAGCTCGTTGAAAAGATATTAACATCCACCTTCCAACAAAAATACTACCAACACCATTTGACTCCATCAAATTTTTGGAACTTTGGCATCTTTGCCTAGGGCTTCGACCACAACCTCCGTATAACCACCACCGACTTCCGCAACCTAACCAATTTTGTTCCTTATAGCACTTGTGGTTTCTTGAGTAGTGATTCGAGTCTCCTAAGGTGTTTAGGATACTTAGGGATGATTGCTTCTTCATCAACCACCACCACCACCATAACTCCCACATAGGCTTGCCCACCATACACTTCCACCACCCCGACTTAACCCAATTTTGTTTGTGTTGTGAATTGTGTCTCCTAAGGTGTTTCGGCTACTTAGGGACCGTGCTTCCAACTACGATACCATGTATGGTACACCACCTTACCCTCCACTTCCGCATTGCATCTCAAAACCCATCATTGCGTTCCCGCAATCCCATCACTACAAAAAAAGACACATCCGTGACATTTTGGGCCGAACGAATTTTTTTTCTGTCATACATATGACACTTCTATGACGATAATTGTGACAAAACCCGGTATCATCATAGATGTGGTGGGCTCCTACTTCTATGACAAAAAATCACGACAGAAAATGGGCTTTTCGTCCTGGGCGGGCTGGAGACACAGCTGCATGACAATCTTTGGGCCGTCCATGACAGAAAAACTGTGGTAGAAGCGAGGGCGAGGAAAATTTTGGGGAGTTCCCGGTTACGGTGGGAGGTCGGGGGCTGAGCGATGCGCGTTTCTCTCATACACGTATGCACGTGTGTGCAAGGCGTTGGCTCTAACTGAACCCGAGCGAGGCATTGGGCTCTAACTGAACCCGAGCGATTGCACTGCAGGCTACGCGTTACTGAACCCGAGCGATCGATCGATGGCTCTTAACTGAACCCGATTGAGCGATTCCTTCGCTACTGCAGCTAACTGAAGCCAATCGATGCTGCCTCTGGATGAACAGTGAGCGTTGCAGAGGGGGGGGGTGGATGAACAGTTCCCGGTTGGGGCTGGATGAACAGGACCCCGTGGAGGGCTGGATGAACAGGACCACCCCATGGAGGGCAGGATGAACAGTAGCCCGTGGAGGGGTGGTTGAACAGGAGCCCGTGGAGAGGGCTGGTTGAACAGTAGCCGGTGGAGTAGCGCGCGGTGGAGGCTGGATGAACAGGAGCCCGTGGATGAACAGTCGCAGGTGGAGGCTGGAGGAGGTCGACGGTGGATGAACAGTAGCTCGTGGAGGCTGGAGGGGGTCGACGGTGGAGATGAACAGTATCCCGTGGAGTCCTGTTTTGCGGTACGCCACACCCCTCCCGATGAACAGGACCCCCGCGCTCCAACACAAGTCTGTATCGTCTATTTTGCGGTACGCCAAACCCCTCCCGATCAACAGGACCCCCGTTTCGACCGTAGGAGGTCCATTTCCTCCGTTTTACGGTACGCCAGACCCCTCCCAATGAACAGGATCCCGTTTCGAACATGGCCGGTCGAACACAAGGCCGTTTCCTCCGTTCTGCGGTATGCCAGGCCTTGTTTTCCATCGCCTATTCCGTCCAAGCCATCCCGATGAACACGATGCATTCTTTTGCCTCCCCATGAACACGCCGCATTCCGTTGCCTCCCCATGAACACAACGCATTTCGTTGCCTCCCCATGAACACGACGACGATGTTTCTCCATTCCGACCCAGCCATGTACACGAGCCCTGGCCGTACGTATGCGTGAGTAGGCGTTCGAGACCCCGCCCATATGTACACATACGTGGCCGTATTTTCTTTCTTGCACCCTGGCCGTTGTACGTACGTGTAAATGCTACGTGCGCACCTCTACTACGACACGTGCGCGCCTCTACATCGACCAGTATGTATGTACACGTTCGCGACCAGAGTGACAACGCTACGTACGCTTCGACCAGGTGGGTCCCCACTGTCAGACACTTCCTTGCCTGCAGAGATGTAGCTGGTGGGTCCCAGCTGTCAGGGGGTGAATTGTTTTTTTTGCCTGGACGCACTTCCTTGCGTGCGAAGATGTAGCTGGTGCGTCCCAGCAGTCAGGGGGAAACGATTTTTTCACGAAAAACGGTGGCCCATCCGGTGGGTCCCGCTGTCAGGTTGAGGGATAATTATTTTGCACGTAATAAGGAGGCACTTCCTTGCTGCGGCCGTGGACCCAGCTGTCAGCCTCTCCACGTATAGTCCACGCCCGATGGAAGTCGTTCCTTGACCACGTTGACCACGCCACGCCGAGAGCACCAGGGCGGTGTACGACGGTGAGGCCTAGGAAGGGGACGACACGGAGCCAGGGAAGACACGGTAGTGGATGCCCACGTGTAGAGGAGTACGAGGGTTCACTAGTTCGCTGCGGTGTGAGGCGGCCATCACCGCAGAATAACAGGGGGTGTGGGTGAGTAGAGGGATGGCCTGGCTAGCGGTGGGAGTAGTAGGGAGCGGTGAGGCCTCCGCCGCATCGTAGCCGGCCACGGGAGGCAGGAGCACGAGGCACGACCGGCGCTTGTTTGGGCGGCTGGAGCAAGAAGACCAGAGGTTGAAGAAGCACTACGGCCGTTGGATGGACATCGTACGGTCACTGGAGCTAGAATCATGCATATTGACTAAGTTGACAAAGCACTCCGTCCCCATCAACTTAGTAGGCCCACAAGTCAGCCTGCCACTATATTGGGTCCCAGCTAACAGGGGGAGTATTCATTTTTTTTGTGCGTAATAAGGAGGCACTTCCTTGCGTGCGAAGATATAGCTGGTGGGTCCGAGGCGTCAGCGGCGGTAACATTTGTTCGCGAAATACAGAGGCCCTTTCGGTGGGTCCCTGATGTCAGGTGGAGGAATCATTATTTTGCGCGTAATAAGGAGGCATTTCCTTGCGTGCGGCCGTGGACCCAGCTGTCGGCCTCTCCACATAAAGTCCACTTCAGATGCATGTCGGTCGTTGACCACGTTGACGAGGCCGCGCCGAGAGCACCAGGGCGGTGGACGACAGCGAGGCCTAGGAAGGGAATGACACGGAGGCAGGGAAGACTCGGTAGTTGTTTCCCACGCGGAGGGGAGTACGACTCTACAAGGGTTTACTGGTTCGTCTGCCGTCGCCGGAGAATAATAACAGGTATGGGTGAGTAGAGGGATGGCTAGGCCAGCGATGGGAGTACGGTGGGGCGGTGAGACCTGCGCGGCAGCAGAGCCGGCCGCGGGGAGGAGGGAGCAGGCAGTCCCGCCGATGCCTGTTTGAGCGGCTGGAGCAGGAAGAGCAGAGATTGAAGAAGCACGACGGCCGTTGGATGGCCATCCAACAGTCATTGCTTGTGCGTCAACCTTTTTTTAGGAAAGCCTCAAATCTGTGGAAAACAGCATACAACCCATTTGCTAATTCTTAAGGTTTTTTTGGAGCCCATATTCTTTTTGTTAGCATTACAGCCCATATTGTGGCCACGGTTAAAAAATTATACGAAATTTTGCATATTTCGGTGCGGTCCGAACTGTTTTTAATCCCGAAATTTCGACTCACATTCAAACTGATTTTAAAAATAAATGTATATCAATATAAAATCCAACAAATTCTCCACGCATAAAAATTAATGTAATTTAAAATCTCGAAATGAAAAAAAGATATTTGAAACTAATTGCCGGTTTGATGTGTTTTAAAAATGTACAGCCCATTTCTCATTACTGATGGGCCATTTTCTCGGCCAACCGAATGAAAGCTCTCCTCGTGTTGAAAGATTTGCAGCCCAACAGGCCTGACAAAGCGACTTACTTGGCAAATCACAAAAAAACTGGGCTGTGGCCGTGGACCCAGCTGTCAATCCATTTGGTTTTTTAGTCCATTTGGTGGGCTGGGTGAAACAATGATGTAGCATCTATGCAGCCCATTTAAATCCCATTTGCATTTTTCTCGAAAGTCGCAGACTTGCTGGGCTGGGTGAAAATATCATGTTGGGCTACACGGAGAAATGTTATAAAACATAAACACATGATTGCATGTCAGTAAAATCTTTGCAAGCTTATGTACGCAATCACTAGGAGTTAACTTGCCAAGTTATATATAAACAATTATTATTATTATTTTGTAAGAACTTTCAACTTACAAAATAAAATATCATTTTAATTTGATGAGTTAATAGTACGTGGGGTATTATTATTTTTTAGGCTAGACGTGGGACAGTTGAGTTGGTTCTAGGGGAAAGTACTGGGAGAAAACTCAGTTTACATCGAAAAAGAAAGTGGGAGAAATTTCAGAGACCTGTTGGGTCCACCTGAGGAGGGGAATATGTTGGGAGGAAGGAGATTCAAAGCACGGCAACCAAGTGAACTAGTTTTTTTTACGGACAAGTGAACTAGTTTACATACATAAGCAAATTGCCACTAAAAACGCAACCAGGTTAATGGGTTATTAAAAGAAATATTTTGGACAAAACAGATAATTATGACACATAGGCTAATGCATGAAACACTCACATGATAAAGGTGCTTATAAACAGATAAAGTACAACATCTAGACCTTCCTGGCACGCTTGATCATGACACGGCGGCTGTCCGTGTACTCGTCAGTTACGGGAAGCAGACACGCCCTCATGTCCAAGATCTGCATGTACATGTCGTAGCATGCGTATGCGCCCTTGGCCGCGTAGGTTATGTAGGCTAGATTCAGAGGTACCTCCCACGTGTTCAGGTCATCTTCTTTCATGTTGGCGTATCAGGGGTCGATGATGGTCTCAGCGAGGTCAACCACGGAGTCCTTCTCCTGCCAGTTGCTGATGATCTTGTATTGCTTCTGGATGTTGACAAGCTTGTTGCACCAGATGTACGAATCGTCGCGTTCTTCCTTCTCTCCACCGTAGCAAAGGTGCAGTCGGCACTGCCGATGAAATGGGCGAATGCTCCAGAACCTGGTGCGGCCATAGGACTGAGGCGAGGTAGAGCTTCACAGAGTCCGTATCGTTGGTGTACATCACATTCAACTTGGTGCAGCCATAGGACTGAACGGCGAACTCAAAGGGGAACTCCTTGCTGAAGTCCATATCCAGCAGGCTCACCCCTTGGATCGCCATTGGAGTCTCTTCGAGTGAACGAGTGTGTAGGCGGCGGCAGTAGTTTGTTTTTCAGCTCTTGGGGAACTGGACTCAATAGTAAGCTGAGTGTGTACATGCGACAACAATTACTACCCCTCCCTCGTCCGCTGCACGCCCGGCAGAAGATGCACCCTCGGCCACACGTCGGTTCACGAGCGGGTCTATATTGGTACCGTAATAACAGGAGTTAGTGGTCACTTTACTTAAATTTAATTAGCTTTAATAGAAATTTGTACTTAAAACAAGCAATGCATTCGCTCGTTCTATCAGTGCCATAGGATCAACATGCACAACAATTAGAATTATTATTCTCAGGACGCACACGATCATCACATTTGTCGCACTTTCACAAAGATAATACTAACGAGTTTGAACTGTTTGTTATGGTTGTTGTCCTCTGCATCATCATGCCATGTTTCCTAGCTTGCAAGATTCAGAACCAACAAATAAGATCCAAATAATAAGTACAACAAAGATGCCAACACATCTCATTGATTCCCAGCTTGCAAGATTCAAAACCAACAAATAAGATCCAAATAATAAGTACAACAAAGATGCCTAAACATCTCACTGATTCCCAGCTTGCAAGATTCAGAACCAACCCATTAGAGCCTTTTGATAAAGTGAATATCGGGATTAAATCCATCTTGGCTAGCCATGTCATACAATCGAAGAACTTGGCGAATGCTCTTGACCGTCACAACATCTGTAGTTGAGTATTCCTGTTTGCACAACATGTTTGCACAACACAAACAAGGAGACATGAGAGCATGATTTCGCTTTAATAGCGGCCTCCTTGAACTCAACCTCCAGCTCTACTTGGATGAGGTCTGCCTGGAGTTCCATGATTCAATTCATGCGCCTTTTTCTGCAGTTCACCTGAAATGAAGCAAAGATTGCATCATTCAGCTAGCAAGAAGTACTTGCTCTTGTGAGCTGGCCGGTTCTTCTTTAGTAGTTGCACTAAAATTGAGGAACATTAAGGTTGGCTATCCGGCTCATGTAAGGTGCAACTATAATTTTCTTATCCTTTTGTGCAGTTCCACTAAAATAAAGTCCCATTGTGGTGACAGTGACGGCTACATCTTGCAAAGGCTAATAAAATGGTGCACAAGATTACCAGCAGAACTTGACAGAGATTTTGGAAATTCCAATCACCATTTTGTGAAGTTCCACCAAAATTGAGAGATGTTGCCCATGTGACATTTTAGTTGAACTGCACAAGACACTCATTCCAAAAAAGTGTTTTCTGCAGTTCACCAAAAGGTCACAATAGCAACAAGGTGAAGTGGATTTCCCTATCTGCACAAAAAGATAGAAAGTAGACAGTTGCTGGTCAATAAGAATATACGAAACATATACAAAATGAAAAGAAGCATCTTAATTATGTTCATGGCAATCATGCAAGGAGAATAGAAATTTTAAAACGTCAGCGATGCTTCATGTTACCAGAAGCATTACGATCAACAATGAGATTACTCAAATATGGGATTACTTTAATGAGGCATTGCTTGTTTACCAGACATAGTAAATCAACAGCAGCTAAAGAGTTGGTTTAAGGGCATGGGACTATGGGGACACCAGGACACTCAGCAGCGTAAAGGAGCAACTTACTTATCATACTGAGGAAAATAGCAGGAGTGCCATTGTACTATGTGAGGGCAGCAAATCTAATCCTGGAGACCTTTTACTATGTGAGGGCAGCAAATCTAATCCTGGAGACCTTTTACTATGTGAGGGCAGCAAATCTAATCCCGAGATCTTATACTATGTGAGGGCAGCAAATCTAATCCTGGAGACCTTTTACTATGCGATGGCAGCAAATCTAATCCTGGACATACTCTATTGACTTGTCCACCAACCGCCACTTTCTATCCTTTTTTCAACCAATAATAGATATGTTCCTTATCCAGTTTGTACTGTGTTTTCCCATTATTTCACTTTTCAAGCAAGAGACCGGTTGGGTATCCGGTCTCTACTACTTTCACCATATTATTTCCTCTTTGAATCAAGCCTAGATTCATGCTACAACTTTCCCCCTTTCTTCTTTGTTTGAACAAAGCCCTAGATTCAAATCCATGAAGTAGCTTTACCTCTAATAATACTAAAAATTTAGGTGGCTTTGGAAGAGCTGATGGGAGTAGAAAAAGATGCACATGCAGACACGTGGGGAGCTGGGGCAGTAGAGCAAGGCCGCTTTTGAAGAACTTATACCTGAGGGTCGCTGGGATGTCGGCGGCGACAGGTCGGATCTGCGGACAATACAGCAGGGAGGAAGAAGGGTCGGAGGACCTCCCGAGCCGGCCATGTGTCGGAGAGAACGGCACGGGCAGAGGATCGGGCCCCTCCGGCAGTTGTGGGTTTCCTCCCTCGGCGGCGATGACCGCGTGAACAATGCACCTTTTATTCCTCTACACACACCGGCCGAAGGGATTCGACCGGATCTGTGACCAGCGGTGAGCAGAGAGAAAATGTCGCTACCGCTGTCTTGTTTATATCTGGAGAGGATGAGAGAATGAAGAGAGCAACCCTAGTAAAGCAAGTGCTCAGGCCCCTGCGTCCATATATAGCGGAGTGATTATCTTTTTTCTCTCCACAACAAGTGTTTCAATTTGTGTACGTGGCATTAAAGAAAAGAAACTCTCTATTTAAGGTGACTACTGTATGACTCCTACTTACCAGTAGTAGTACTACAGTATTGTTCACTTGTGCTCCCCGCCCCTCCATTCATTGAACAACCCCACGGGTGAATAAACATACAGTAAGTACTGTATTTATATAGAACGAACAAGCTCAAACTATTTTCGCGTAGTGAAAAGTTGAGGGCGGGACTTTTCCCGGGCAGTACGCGCGGCAGTTTTCGGGTAGGGCCAGAAGACTATTTTAATTTTTTTAAAAACTTCGAGACGGCCACATAGCATGGAGCCGACCCCAACGATTTTAAGCTTACAGGCATGGTACACACTATCCTAGACTACTATACACATGAAACTGCCACACGAGCGTCCGGGCTGCGCTTGGCTCTTCGCCTCTACGAGAAGTCGAACAATGATTGAATACTACTGCACTGGAGGAATACTACAGTATGCTTCTGGCCATCTGACACCGATTGAACTGCTGCATGTCCACCGCGTGCGGGAGGGAGAGCGTTTAGCGAAAGCTTCTCCTAGTCTTGCCAGTCACCATGCTCATAGGCAACAGAGGGACGCTCCTGCCTTTGCGTGTATGATAGGTGGGCCCTACAGGTGTGTGGCCAACCTGTCATATAGCCAAAGGCATGTGCAGTTAAGTCCGCGAGGGAGAGGATAATCAAACTTCTCGTTGATGTACGAGTTGATGGGACACATCAAAGCACTGCACTCGATATATTTCAATAATTTGCGTGTGTGACTCCTAGATGCAGAGGCCAAGGGTCATCATCCTCCTTTTCGAGAAAAATAGACGCATGTGTGAGAGGACGAGTGCGTGCGTGCACCTCTTCTCTTCCTGTATAACGTACTACTAAACTCAGAGTACAAGTTTTTGTGGGTGGCACGATGGTGCGTGCGAGAAGTCCCGAGAGATAGGTTTAATGCATTAATTGCAATGCATGCATGCATAAAGTACATGCATTGGTCAATTTTATCTTAGTACTTGCATGCAATGATTTAATGCACCTTGGAATCTGAACATGTGTTGGGGACAACCAAATTGAGCCTTATAAAATGGAAAAACTAAAATTTTGAGATAAGCCCTATAAAACCGGAAAGGAGGGAGTAGAAAAAGAAGTACTCCATCCGGGAATAGTGCCGCACTTCGAAACTAGAACCGTCAATAAATTTTGAGCTTGTGTCTCGTCACATTCCAAATTAGTCCATGCTATATTGAATTGCAAACCTGTTCACACCGATCACAAACTAAACGGTTTCCCACTTAGGAGCGTATTAGTACTCGGTTATAAATACTAGTATGCCAAGATGACTGCACATTCCTCCTCAACTCCTCATCCACAAAAACAAACAAGTCATTCAGCATCCTTCCCTTGCGTCTGCCATTGCCAGCGTGAGTTCTGGGTCGAGAGATTGCCACTAGGGAGAGGCGAGCATTGAAGCGGAAGCACGAGAGATGTCCTGCCTCGCTGCGAGAGCAGTCGACATGTCCCGCCGCGCGGAAGTAGCAGCACATAGGTCCCACCATACCGTTGAAGCAGCACAAAGGTCCCGCCGGACCGTCGATGCACCAGACTGGTCCGGTCGCGCCGCGGAAGCAGCAGAGATGTCCTACCGCGCAACGAATGTAGTAGAGATGTCCCGCCGTGCCGCGGCGGCCTGGGAAAATTTCTCGCGGGCACACGGCGACTGTTACAGGCGCATGCATGCGATCGTCCATAGCCAGATGGATCAGATCCCTGGCTCGGCGAGGTTGCAGGACGACATGATAGCCTCGTTTGAACATACTATCGGCATCATCCTGCAACTAAGGGAGGGCAATGAGAGGCTCCGGCCGAGCGCGACCAGTTGAGGGAGAAGATCGTCCGAAGTGCAGACCTGTAGGAGGAGACTAGTGCCTTGTTGAAGAAACTTATGGACGAGAATGACATGCTCCGTAATGAGCGCCAAAGGCTGGTGGAGGAATCCGTGGATGTTCTCAAGCAGCGTCTTGAGGACACGAAAGAGCTCATTGCCGCTCGCCGCGGAGACTAGTTTCCTGGTTCCTTTTGATGTAATAATCGGTTTAGGATGTGGATTGTGTCGTCGGTTGTGAAATGTTGGGTTCTAGCGCTGATGTTTGGCTTTTGTTGGCCTCTTGGGATGTTGCGATTTCAATCTGGTAGCTTTTAGTCCTTCGTGTTAGGCTGGAGTTGTGCTGAACTTCTTGTGAACTGTGGTGGTTTTCAGTAATGAAAATCAGAAGGGGCAAGCCCTTCTTTGATCAAAAAAAAATTTAATCGTCCTTATATATTCATCAGTCTTGCTATAAGTCGCAGTAGATGCTATATAGGTCCGTCAAATCTTACATCAAGATCCGTGCTTTCAGATTTTCTTTTTTCTCTCTTAAATCTCAATCGAGTGAGACATAGCCACGCCATTAAACAAAGGCTCGGGCGCCATTAATGGAGACCTTGGGAGAGAGGTGGAAGGCAGATGGAGGTCAAAGGGCTCTCCTCCCGGTAAGCACGCGCAGGGGTCTGATCGCACGCCTCTCGTACTCGAATAGCTACCCTGCATGTCGCCTCCTAGCTAATAAAAAAGGGGACGCGTGGCGGCACGTAAATGGTACTAGTAAGTAGAACACCCACGGTTTCAATAATACTTGTGTTTTCGATTGTAACATGATAGCACTTCTTCCAAAATGACTTTGTTGATTGTTAATGTGTGCGCCTTCACAAATCGGACTGCAAATTTACCGCATCATGTTGGTGCCATGTCATGGCACCAAGCCAAGTTTCATTATTTTCATGCGTGTTTTGGATTTACAGGAATGAAAAAACTAAGTTTCTCAATGTTTCCAACCCAACCACGACGCCCAGAATTTTGAATTTCATTCCCATTTGTTGCATAGAACCTAGAAATTTACCTGAGGACACACATGTGATTTTTCAACCAACTTTGGTGCACTGGAACATGTGCTTGTATTTCAAATTTGAATTATGCACACAAAGGTGACGCGTTCCCTCCCAGAACCATGAGCCTTCTTGAGAGAAGCTTCGATTTGCAAGAAGCTTATACCAAAATTTGTTCCTATTCGGCCAATTTCTTTTACCACGACATGGTACTACCATGACATGACACCATGCCAAGTTTCATGATTTTAAAACCAAGTTTCTCAATGTTATCGACCGAGCCATGATGCCCAGATGTTTGGATTTTATTCTCATTTTTTGCATGGGACCTACTCCCTCCTTCCATCTATATAGGGCCTAATGTGTTTTTCAAGACAGCCTTTGACTATTGACAAGATTAATAGCACATGAGATGTATACTATGCAAATTATATAATTGGAAGCTCCTTTGACATACAAAATTGAAGGTCTGCTTTGTGTAAGTTGCATGTCATATATTATTGCTCTAACGTTTGGTCAAAGTTAGCCTCGAAAAACGCATTAGGACCTATATGCATGAGAGGAGTCGACTTCGAGAGAATGTGTTTGTTCGAGAGACACCGAGGAAGACTACTATATATCGATGGTGCATGTAGGCGGGAATTAAACTAAGGGATGGTCTTATTGGTTTCGGGGATATAGGGGAAGAGTGAGAGGGGGGGGGGGGGGGTAGCTAGAAGGAGATTGTTAAGTGTGAGTGTGTGTTTTACCCATCCAGGCGGAAGTTATGTGCACAAAAGAGGAGAACGATTCGATATGGCATTAGGATTGAGGGTAATTAACTACGTATGGAGACATAGAGACCTTGAACGTGCATGTGTGAGAGGTATACATGTATACGTGGGATGTGTGTGTGTGAGCGCGCGCATGATCGAGATAAAAGAAAGAAGACATAAGTCATAAGATCAACGACATGGGAGAGACGGATCGGTATGACAATATGCATGCATGTGAGAATGCATGGAAGAAGTCCCGACAATTGAGCATGTGTTTTTGTCTTTAAGAGATAGTGGCGTGGGATGGAGCGTGCATCTATGGCGAGCAGAGGGAGTGAGGCGCAACGATTGTGCAAAAGAGACCAACCTATAAATGCATATGTATGGAGAGACATATATAGTGTGGGTGATAGGAAGCAAGACTTCGTGCGAGAAAGAAATGTTGACGGAGAAACTATAGATAGATACGGAGATGGAGATGCTAGCTAGAGGGACATCCGCTAGTTTGGGTGTTGGAGATGACCGTCGGGTGGTTCAAAGGGTGAAGTTATATATGTGTGTGTGAGGGCACTTGATTGCATGTAGAGAGAAACATATGTAGTGTGCATGATATGAATCAAGAGTGAGGGCGAGAAAGAAGGTTGATGGATAAACAGATAAATAGAAAGATAAAGATGCTAGCTAGTGTGCATTAGAGATAGGAGTCGAGTGGATCAGAAGGCTGGGTTATGTGTGTGGGTGTGAGAGAGATAGAGAGAGGGTGCGTGTGAGTCGCATACAAACAGATATCAGCGAGAAATGAGATCCAGAGAGACGGAGTTTTGTGTCTGCGAGAGAGAAAGATATTTCACAATGAGAGTGATAGCTAGAGAGACATATGAGGGAACGCAAGATATCTCTAGGGAGAGAGGGTGTGTGTGAGCGACATACAAGAGAACAATGAAGAAATATGAGACCCTGGGAGACAGAGTTTGTGTTTGTGTGTGAGAAAGAGATATTGAAGAGGAAGAGTTGTAGGTTCTCATATCTAAGGAGCGAAAGACATCTCTGTATGAGGGGTGTGCGAGTGGCACACATGGGAATAGTAGAGAGAAATAAGACCCCGGGAGACAAAGTTTTGTGTTTGTGTGAGAGAAAGAGATTCCACATGGAGAATCATAGTTAGAGACACATAGCAGGGAGCGAGATATACTTAGAGAGAGATAGAGTGATGAAGGTCGAGGGAGAGAGTACTGTCAGTGTGTTACGAAGATAAAAGTTCATTGTCGACATACATGTAGCACGAGAGATACCTGAGAGACGATGAACGCGTATAGGTCCAGAGAGATAGTCCTATATAAGCATGAGTGATATCTATATGAGACGAATATCTAGATTAAAGGGGATTCAAATATTTAAACTGGAGATCACGACATCGATAATATCATAATGCAAATTGGTGTATCAAACATGCATATTCATTTGAATTTGGGCACACGTGTAATGTTATATAGTTTATCAATATTGGTGATCCATAGATTCTTCAATTACAAACAATGCATGGTTTATATGCAATTAATGTCTAAACGGGATTACACTATATGTTGCATGTGTGAAACACATTATACATGTTTGAGAAGTAAAAAAAATCCGCACGAAACACACATTAATTGGAGACAGTTAGCGAGGAATGCATACATTGGATTTCAACATAAAGTGGTTTCACATATTTGAAAATCCAAATTGATGGATACAACCTTATGAATATGAGATCATGCCATTTGTAAACCATATTTATGTATAAATGGTGTTGTGCTTTTGAAAGTATATATAAAAAATGATGTATGTAGAATGTAATTCCAATTGAAAATGGATCCCGCCCGAAAAAAAAGAATACAAATGGGATTTGACTTGAGTTGGCACGGTAAACGTGCACTCTGCAAAATTTGAACGAAGCGGGGAAAGTCGTAGTAACCGCCCGAAACCAAAATCTGCGAGATGGAAATCACTACTGCCGATCCCTGCCACGCAAAGCCTATATGCTGGATTTCTATAGGTTTCGATAGGGGTAGGTTTGTCATTTCACCCAAACGTGACGTAACGGGCTCTCACCCGGATTCATACACGGTGGGCGCCAAAACACAGTGTGTCCTCGGCCGAAATCGACTCCCTCCCCGATTCATATTCATACATGGTGGGCGCCAAAACAAACTCTCGTCGGCAAATATTCGGTGTATGCGAGATTACCGTCCTATCCCCAACCGACTAGTGTTGCTGTGATGTAGTAGAAATTTGAAACGGGGGCTAAGTTTGTAAATTTCCTCGCATTTGAGACAAGCGCGCCCTGAATACATTGTTCCCCCTTCCTCTCTACCTCCCTTTTCCCCATTCGTACTTCGTGGGCGCCAAAACACCCTCTCCACCCCACCCTCCTCCGTCCGCCGCCGTCCACCACCCCATCCACCGCCGTCCTCCTCCACCATGCGAGAGCTGATACCCCGACGCCGCCGTCCATTACAAGAGATCGACCTCTCTCATCCACGGCTTCGGACCGGGATCCTTGCATCCCGTCCTCTCGCTTCATCCCCACCGTCGTCCACCTTGCCGGTGCCGCTACTACGACCGTCTCATCCACCGCGCCCCACCGCCACCGTCTACCCTCCCAGATCTTCTTACACGCCGCTGACAGCCATCGCTACCGCAGCACCGTCAAATTCCCAGTAGATGCGTACACAGCGCCGCACCAGAGGCGGTACTCTTTCGTATCTGCTCAACTTATTTATCGCAGCAAGAAAATAGATCGCCACTGCTTTACTCTGATTTCTTGTCTTGGTTGCGAAGTTGCCTTTGTCCGGTTTGCACCTTCAGATCTGCCATGGCACGCTCAACACCATACTCGCAATGCTTATGGTTTTCCCCTTTTATATTCCACACTAGTTAAATCACAATAGACTAAATTTCAAAATTGGGTCAGTTGATTTTTTAGAGCTCGTCGGAGTTCGCCGGTGCAATTGAAGGGGCTCGTGTGGTTGTGGGGCCTCTCCGAACGAAGAAAACTCAACGCGGGTGGGGGTTGGGGAGGGGGTGGGGGTGGGGGTGGCTGAGGAACACAGGCGGTGGGGGCCGGTGGTCCGGCCGGTGGCCCGTGCGGTGTTCTGTATGGGAAGAATCAGAGACGAGGAATAAGAAGGGTTACGAGACGTAGGATCTTCATCCAACCGCCTGAAATGGTCGAGAGACAGCTAGGAGTTGCATTCTTAATGCGCTCTGGTTCATCATGTGTGGGCACTGCGCAAGCAACATTCTATTATCCAAAATCTGCTTGCTCTTCTTTACCATGTTCCTCTCCCATTCTTCTTTAATATGTACTCTCTCCGCTCCTAAATACAAGTCTTTGTATAGATTCCACCATGGACTACATATGGAGCAAAATGAGTGAATCTACACTCTAAAATGTACCTGGATACATCTGTATGTGATCCATAGTGGAAATCTCTACCAAGACTTATATTTTGGAATGGAGGGAGTATGATAGTAGTACAGTATGTTCCTTGTACTGAAGATGAGCAAGGACATTTGCAGTGTAGAGCTTTGTACGGTCGGTTGTGATGGACACTTTAAGCCTCTTTGATTCGTAGGATCTTGTAAACATAGGAATAGGATTTGTAGTGGCCTGCCCACTTGAATCCTATAAGAATAGCAAGGAAATGCGGGGAGCTGTGTCGCCTTTGAGAGTTACATTGATATTAACAGTACTGCACCTTCACTTTAAGAGAGCTGGCATCCGAAGCCTTTCTAGCCGTACCGGCAATACTAGCACATATATTCCAGCAAGTTCCACTTTGCTGATTTTACTCTGATGCTTAAGGTTTTCCTGTTATATCTACACTATCATTTGTGTAGCTGCTTTGTGTCGCACTAGCAGTAGTCCACTCTTGAAGCTAAACACTGCAATGACTTACAAAATTGGCAGCAAGGCATTGAGTGCCATTCTGGATGCAATGGAACTCATACGCTCCCCACCTATTAATTCTTGTTCAGAATATGATCCTAATGACTATTCTAACCTCGAGGAGTCAAAGGCAGATGGCCTCTCCTGTTCACCCATCAAGGTGTCTATTCTAATTTGGCAATGTTTTATTGATTGCGGGTATCTTGCATGTGTTGTCTTGCATTTCTTCTACTTTGTTGCACCGCCATCTGGTTAGTTTACTCATCATATATGTCGAGATGCCATGCCCATCCATTAGCAATACATATTCCATCTATCATCATACCATGTTTTTCCACTCAAATGATGTTCTTGTGCATCAGACATCAAAAAGGAAGAGGGTGATTGCCGAACCTGAAGGAGCACCAGCAGAGTCCTTGAAAAACGTGGTGGTGCCGGAGAAATCAGACAACACCCCACTTATATTGGCTGTACAAGTAGTGACACAAAACGTAGGACCGACTCCAGCAGACTGTACCCATACTTCACTGGCCACACCACTAGCCCCACCACACAGGACCTGCACTCCAGCAAAAGGTATACCGATTTCATTTGCCATAGCACTAGCTATACCATAGAAAAATCCCACTCCAGCAAAAAGTACAGCAAGTCCACTGGCCAAAGACCTATCCCAACTACAGAGACGGCCAATTCCTGCAGATTGGAACCCCATTCCATTTATTCCTAGTTTAAAAGACAATGCTTTCAATGTTGTAAGGGACTACGTGCATATATTCCCATCATGGGAAGATTATTGTGAAGACAAACACCATTTTCACATCTTCCTGTCCAACTTACGTGTAAGTGCTATTATTCATGGTTATTATTTTCTTGTTTTCTGCTGATTGAACACATGAATGATCTACATTACATTGTTGTAACTAGGTGAGGGTCAATCTGGATAGTCATGACGAGCAAAGCTTGCTTGTGCTTTTCAAGGAAGCATTGCAGCAGTATCGGTGTTACCTGAGGAAATCACACTTTGATGGCAAGTCTATAAACAAATTTTCGGTGAAGTCTCCTATGCTAAATTTAGAAGACATTGAATGGAAAAACCTTTTTATGCACTAGTCTCGTTCCCGGGATGAGGTACTGCCTATGAAATCACATGACAATTTGAACTTCTACTTTTCCGCATGTGCCTTACAGATCTTTTTTGCAGGAAATCTGCTCGAAGAAGAATTTCGGCTTGACAAGAACGACAGGATATCGCAAATATGCTGCCCGCTGCTTTGCTCTTGTTAGTACCTGTTGTCCTGTATCACTGTACTTGCATACATACCTGGTTCACTATGTGACAGCAATATGCATGATAGCTTGCTTATCAATTGTTTGCTCCAAATTATCTGATCTGTATGAATGGTTACATTAGTGTAGAATATATCCAATGACAATGTTTTTTAGCTCTGCATTGTTCTTGTAAGTACATGATGTCCTTTATTAGTGTATTTATAATGACAGGTAGTTTTTCATGTACCATCACTCTGCAGCTTATTTTCCTTTGCCCTCCACTTTCTACACAGCAGATCTATATTTATTCTTACCATAAGGTTGGTACTGAAGACGTTTAGCTATGCATTGCTCTTGGATGTACCCTTTGCCTGTATCGCTGCACTTACATTTATAGCTACTTGGTTATGTAGCATCACTCTTCATCTTATCTTAAATATTCTCGATTTTTCGTATATTATCACATCTATATTTACTCTTAACAAAATGTAGAATAAAGGCAATGCTTTTGAAGAAGATTATGTGGTAAACTTCTTGAATCCCCCCCCATCAGCATGGACAAGGCCTTTATAGAGGCTGTCTTCACCAATAATGTAAGTTTGTCCATCTCAAGCCTTCAAACTTTGTTGTATATATTTGGTTAGGCATGACTGCAACAGCTGTTTATTTTTGGTGTTTGCATCAAATTGCTTGTTGAAAGTTTATTATGTAGTTCATAAACAAAAGTTTGTCCTTTCTCAATTTAAGTTTTCAGTTGTACAACCAACTTCCTTCTTCATACCATGTAAATTAAACTATAGAGAGCAAGTGATCTTCTGTTGCACTGCATGTATGCTTCTGTTCTTCATCCGTAATCCAGTGGTGTGGTGAACCTACCCACTATAGCACAATGTCATATTCTGCAATGTCTTAACTATGAACAATGTCATATCATTCTACTATTATTTAAACCGTCTCTTTATTTGCCAATCTGAAATGTTATAAATTGACAACACACTAACCATTGATACTTATGAGTTCTTGATCTGTAATCCAGTGGTGTCGTGAAGCTGCCAACTCCTTCACAATGTCATTTCCTGCCATGTCTTGACCTGAACAATACCATATTGTGTTAATGCAAATTTAAACTGTGTCACTTTATTCGTCGATAAGAAATGTGATGAATTGTCAGCACTGATACTTTTATGTGCAAAACCTGTCATTTGTCAGCTTGTTTATCTTTCAGAGTAAGGAAGATATAAGTGTTGAACAAGCGCAATCTCATCATCTTGCTCAGCTGCTTGCGCTGCAGCTTCCCAGCAGGGCTAACCTTTCTTGAACTCTATTGAAGTGTTGTCGGTTTTGTATATTATTTTGTTGGCGTGTTTATTTGCACTGGTGGCGATCTTTGATGCCTAGTGTATGTAATTTGTTGCCTGCTTGTGCTTTATTATCATAGTGGCGAACTTTGATGCCCAGTGGATGTAATATGCCGTAATTTCTTTATTGTATAGTATAGGTTTTTTCTTATTCACGATGCTGCAGTTATTTTACTGTATATATATCCTGTCTTCGCAGTAAACCGGCCAAACCGTAAAATTACGGTACATAATCGGGCCGTCATGCAATCATGATGTAGGTTGGGCCTGAAACGTGCCGATCAGCTCACGGGCCGGCAGCAGCCCGAAATGAACCCCAACCCATGATTGTGTGAATCAAATCACGGGCTTTTAACAGGCCGAAAAATTGTCTCGATCCTTGTTTGGCCCAATCAAATATCGGCTGCGAGCAGGCCGAATGCAAATCGGGCCGTAGTTAGGCCCAACTATATGACGGGCTTTTAACACGCTGAAATTAATATAGGGCCGAAATGTTAAAAGGGCCCTTAACAGGCCAAAACTAATATCAGGCCAAATTACTAAGTGGGCCCTTAGCAAGTGGTCCCAAAAGCATAGTGTCCAGTTGACGGGCCGAATCTGATATGGGCCATAATTAGGCCCAAAACCTCTTAAAGGGCCGGACCTGATCTGGGCCATAATTTGGCCCAGAATGTGGTAGGCTTTTAACGGGCCGGATCTCATATGGGCCACTATTAGGCCCGGAGCGTGGCAGGCCATTAATAGACCGGATCAAATATGGGCCGGCATTTGGCCCAAAACATGGCAGCCAGTTAACGGGCCGGCCTACTAGGGTCCTCAAAATCTTGTGGGCCTACAGCTGGGCCGGCCCATTAATGTCGGCGAAATCTTGCCGGCCTTTAGCTGGGCCGGCCCATTATGATCCGCAAGAATTTTGTGGGCCTTTACCTGGGCCGGCCTATTATGGCACACAAAAATCTTGTGGACCTTTACCTGGGCCGGCCCATTATGGACCGCAAAATCTTGTGGGCATTTAGCTGGGCCAGCCTATTATGGTCCGCAAAATCTCGTGGGCCTTTAGCTGGGCCGACCAATTATGGTCCGCAAAATCTTGTGGGCCTTTAGTTAGGCCGGCTCATTTAAACTTGTTGGGCCATGCCACGTGTCGACGTATCATAGGCTCCTTCTGTCCCTTGAGTGGATGACATCTGTCCCGACGATGAGCCGACACGTGTTTCCTCTAGCCAATGATGATTTTACACGTGGAAAATCCCCATTGGTCGGGGCTGTTAACGGTTTACCGGATCCAAAACCCGACCCGATAGCTTAACAGCGTTCCGTTACGATGGATGCCACGTGTCAGTCACCCTTGACGAAAGCACTTTTGTGACGCGCGATTTATCGTCATGGAAGTGGACACTTCCGTGATGATAATTTTGGTAATGTCATGCAACACTTCTACGACAGCACATGTATGACTATCTTGATTCTGTCATAAATTTGTCACAGCCCCAGTTCAGCCCTTGCTTGACTTTGCTTGTTCTTCATGCCATCATGTCTTAATTCCAAAGAAACTTGAACTGGGGATTGTTGAATCCCTAGCACCAAATGAAATTCACTCGGTTCAACTAAAAATATTCTCAGTGAATCCAAATGGTTTTCAAAAATGTTCATCATTTCTAGAAAATGCTGGAAGCAATAACCAGAGGTGTTGCACATTTTTCAATGACATATTTGGGCTCCGAATTAAATCATATTATATTTGCATTTGGGCATTTAAATGCTATAAAATATTTTAAATGCTCAAATAATCATAAACTAAAATGTTTACTATTGGATATATTATAAACAGTAGCCATGATTAGTTTCATAATTTTTGGAAATGTCTTAGCATTTTAATTAAGTCAAAACAATTGCAGAAAAATAGAAAACAGAAACAATTTAGAAAAGAGAGAGAGAACACTTACCTGGCCACCTACCCGTGCAGCCCACCAACGCCGTCCCAGCTGGCTGGCCCAGCTCACCAGGGGCACGCTTGTCTTCTTCCCCTTGCCAGCACAGGAAGCAGCTCGGTGGCAAGCGCCGACGTCGTGCCTGGTCACCTCCTGCTTGCTGCCGCCTCCCCGATGTTGCCCTGGAGACGCCACGCGCCCCCCAGGCCCTCTCAACCTCTCCCTGAGCTCCCCTCCTCCTCTGGCTCTCTCACACGCAAACCACCGAGCGCTGTCGTCGCCGCCGATGAGCGCAACAGCGGCCATTGCCTCTCCCTCGCCTCTCCGTGATGTCCAGAGGCTCCGCCTCGACGCCACGAAGCCCCAAGACGAAACACGCGCCCGCGGAACGCCCGAAGCGACGCCATCATCCTCATCCTCGTTGTCGGACACCGGAGATCCCCCTCGCCGCCCCGCTCGCTCCGGCGCCTCCCCGAGCTTGCTGACCTTCCCTACATGATCGTCGTGAGCTTCTGCTCCCAACCCGTATCTCCTCCCACTCAATTCTTTCCTCTAACCCCGCCGGCCACTGCGGCCGAAGCTCGCCGCCGCCTGCCTTGTCGTGCGCCGCCACTGCAGCCCGCGCCCATCATTGCTGGGCATGGCAATGAGCTCCTGGTGCTTCCAGGAGGCCGCCTATCCCTTTTGCCAGCTCGCCCATGCCCCGTAGCACCACTGCCCGTGTGTACCCGAGCGCCGCCGCCGCCCACCTCGACGTCGGGGACGCTTGTAACACCCCGGATGTAACTTTCCCAATTTGTACTCCAATTCTTGCCGTTTCCAGCGTTAAGTTATATTTATTTCCTCGGGTTCGGGTCTTTGTCTCCGTGTGTTGTTATCGTTGTCATGCATCTCATATCATGTCATCATGTGCATTGCATTTGCATACGTGTTCGTCTCATGCATTCGAGCATTTTCTCCGTTGTCCGTTTTGCATTCTGGCGCTTCGTTCTCCTCCGGTGGTCATTTCTAGCTTTCTTTCATGTGTGGGGATTAAATGTTTCCGGATTGGACCGAGACTTGCCAAGCGGCCTTTGTTTACTACCGGTAGACCGCCAGTCAAGTTTCGTACCATTTGGACTTCGTTTGATACTCCAACGGTTAACCGAGGGACCGAAAAGGCCTCGTGTGTGTTGCAGCCCAACACCCCTCCAATTTGGCCCAAAAACCACCTAACTCTGCTCCATCATCTAGAGCATTCGATCACGATCACGTGGCCAAAACCGCACCTCATTTGGACTCTCCTAGCTCCCTCTAGGCCTATAAATAGACCCTCTCCGAAATCTCCTTCCCCTTCCTCCCGAAAAACCCTAGATCCACCTCATCGCGCGCCGCCGGACAAAACTGCACCGACGGACATTGTCCGGATCATCCCCGCCGCCACTTGTCGCCGCGCCATTCGCCCGCGCCCTCAGCCCCACTTCGCCGCCGCCACCAGCCCGCGGCGTCCGGGACGGGCCCTCCCGGCCCACGCGCGCCCCGCGCCTCCCCCGGGACAGCGCC